>NC_088869.1:31206078-31378578 GCF_032884065.1 Artemia franciscana | reverse complement strand
TCCTTTCCTCGGAGGTGCCACTTGAGGGTATCTTGGGTTCTTCCCTATGTTTTGAAAATTAGTTTCTTCGAAAAACTAGAAAAGAGGTAGCCTAAAATTATCCCCCTCCCCTTAGATTTTTAAGAACACATTTTTTTATTTTAATAAAATAAGAAAATATTTTACCCTTCCTCTTTTAAATTTTTAAAGATTGTTTACCTGCTATTCCTCCGATATCATTCTTTCAAAAGAATTTTTGATGATTCATTGTGTAATGTAAGAATTATTCCATTTAATACACCTGCCTGATTTTGGTTAGGCACTATTCAAATAACATGATAGAATATATTTTTAAATAATAAATATATGTGCATATCAATCTAATCTTAGTCCGTACAATATGTTTTTCCTGCCCTCAAGACATCGGTAAGATGATTCTCTGTTTATAAAAAAAACTGCTCCAAATGAGCCCTTTTGGGGTAAGAATTTCTTAGCCTGTTTTTCTTCAAAAATCTCTAAATGTTTATATTTTTTCTAAAAGTTTAATTTTTGTTCGCTTTACCATTTCTACCTTTTTGAACATTCCTTTTCCCGCAAACCATCAATTCTATTGTAAGAATTACTTATCTCCTTTAACATATCTTTACCAAGTATTTAAGTACCTTACAACGTAAAGTTTATTGAAACCAATTTCTGGTATTTTTACTGAAAAATAAAATACAAAATAACCCTTAAATTTTAGAATATACATGTCCCACCCCAAATTCTCGTGAAGTGCAATCACTTGTTTATTCTTGATATCTACAGCCATTTCCATAATCTAATATCCTTCATCATCAACCAAAGACAGCAAAGTTAATTTATCTCCATACATTATCAAGCTTTATTTAATCTCAGAGCATTATCATAATGGAATCAACTTTCGTAAACAATACATTTTCAAGATTTTATTAATATTTATGAGACACATTTATCTTTAGGCTACACAGAGACAGAAGATAATCCAAACTCTTTAGACACAGCGCCCTCTGGGATGGTAACAGAAGATGGCATCGAGTCGAAAACAGATAGGATATTTACTGAAATTCGGATTCAAGGTATGTTACTTTGTGTATTCAAGCTGATATGATAATTTCTAGAGCAGAGGCGCCATTTGGGCCAAATCTTGGGGTGAGCATGAACTCCATCTGCCCCCCCCCCCGATTCACTTTGTATCGCGTAAGAAAAATCCGGGTTTGGGCAGCACATTGATCAAATATTCTAAGTAAAAATGCATTTTCAGCACCCGTGTGCTGCTCGGAAATGTACTGTAACCAAATGTGGAACTCAGCCACACTCACCTCTAAGATTAATTATAACAACGAAGAATACAATCAACGAGGTTAAGTGATTAAACTGCAAGTGAAAAATTCAACCAGACTACAGGCTGGTATTCCTCAGCGAGAAACTTTCTTATTTAAGTAAACAATACGTCGTTGAAAGTAACCTTCATTGTTATGCTGAGGGTTGTAACCAAAACCTCAGTGTCCCTTCAGCAGAAATCTTTCAGATCAAATATATTTACAAAAAGGAAAACATAACAAGATAAAAAAAATATAACAACATTCAAGGTAACAAGGGGAACCGCCGTGCTTTCATCTTTGCAAAATCGTCAACAAGCTGGCTGTAGTCCAAATTTTTTACTAAATCCTTCTCTGCAAATATCAAAAGAAGGTGACTGGGACGATCATCTCCTTTTGCAGACTGCAGGTAGTTTTCACTATTTCTAGGCTAGAAAACAAACGCTCATTGCTCGCTGTTGTCTCAGGAAGTTTGGCAGCAACACGAAGTACTTTAATTACTTCTGAGTAAGCCACTGGTAATGCCTGAAGATGGTCGACAATGTCTAGGAAGTTTTTCGGCTTTTTCTCCTCATTGAGCAAGAAACGCTTGGCAATACCAGCTTGAGATTTGAGAAGAATGCTGTCGATACCCATCTCGCCCTAAGGAGAAGAGAAAAGCTTGAGCAGCTCTGTGTCCATAAACTTGGCTGAGCTTGGATCCAAAGCTTCGAGCGTACTCAGCACTGGCAAGTTATCTGTGAATCTTCTGTCAAATTCTGCTAGTAGACAGTCAAAAGTTTTGAAGTATTCTTGCTTCATTTCATCCGCCAAGGTAGTCGTCCAATTTCCAGATTCGATGAAATACTTTCCTAGCATCAAAGTTGTCACAAATTGTTTCCGATGCTTGGTGAACTTTTGAATTCTTCAAGGTCGTCCTTTCTGACCAACAGAGGAGGGTCTAGTCGCGGGTCCATTCACCGCAGGTACTTCAATTTCGAGTTCTGTTTCAAACTCTTTAGCCTTCTTGAAAAGTGATACAAATGAAGCATCTGAACGCAGGTCGGTGAGTTTGCTTCTTGTGGCCTGGATCAGGGTGCGCGATAGAGAAATAACCAAGTTGACGGCGACGGCATGGAGTTGCTGAGACAGCGATTTCGTCGCTCGCGTAATTGCTTCTATGTAGTGCAATTGGAAGATAACAAGGAACGATTCCATCAAGGAATGATAGGCCAGGAACTGACCAATTTTAGTGTATCAACTTAGAGGAATTACTGCAAATATTCAGAATTTATAAAATTAATATAATCATCTAGGAAACGGGCATTTGACAGAACTTGAGAATTAGATTATGTATCTAACCTGCTTTCAAAGTTTACAATGGTTAATAGCAAATAGTGTTATTATTATGGCCGGCAAAGGACCCTTTTTGGTGGAAGCTTGGGCCCCCTGGAAAACATGGGGTGGGCATTTGCCCATCCCTGCCACCCCCCCCCCAAATGGCGCCTCTGTTCTAGAGGGTAGTTATATCGGGTAGATATGGGTAGCTATAACCGAATAGAAGTTATGCCTAGGAATAATAGATACACAAAATATAACTCCTTTTCTAAATCGACTAAAAAGTAGAATTTTTTGTTTCGCGGGAAACTATGAATGTGAGTGAAAATGAGGAGTGGTAAAATATGTGGAACTTTTCATAACATAGATATCAAATTGATCTCATTCAACGTTGATGAAGTTTGGAACTAGTCAAAAAATAAGTCACAAACTCAACTGATTTTTGAAAAAATTACCTACCAGTTGGTGAGTTGAGGAAAATGAGTTAATAATAATTGAGTTAAGAGTTTTTTTCCAGGAACTAACAATGTAAGACATCTGATCTAACATATTTTACAAGGGGTATATTAAGCTTGGTGGAACCAATAAATGGTTGGGTTTGAAATTTCATTAAAAAGAAAAAAAGCTGTGGATTTCCTTAAATCACAAATAATTTCATTTCAAGCAGTTCTTCAAAATTTTTAATTTTCCAAGGTCTTCTGAATTTTGAATTTTTCATAATAATTGTATTCATTTCTTACATTCGACTGCAGCAACAAACAGAGTATTTAGGACAAAAATTAGCTTTGCTAAATTTTTACTTGAATCCAAAATTGCAGTCAGAATTTTCACTTATCAATACTTTTTAAAAGGTGCTTTTCATTAGATATTTTTTAAAAATAAAATTATGTGTGATTTTTTTTAAGGGTAGTTTTGTTTTGAAGAAACCTGTGTTTTTTTATTTAGCCAAAATAGGCTTAAAATAAATCAAAACCTCAAATCAGAGTACGAATCTTCTCAAATTTTGCGTGCAAATAAGTATATCTATAGGTATAAACATAAAACTTATTTATAGACTGCTTTATAAAGAGGTTAGAGAGAAAACATCAAATGAAAGATATTAAAAAGAGTAAAAATTTGTTTATATAATATGTCAGATCTAATTCAGGGATATGAATTAAGAAATGAAACTTTAAGGGACACAAATTGAAATTAAGAATGATGCGAACTTAGAAGACAATTTACAATAAATAAGGGTAATTTTACCTCTGTTCACACTCTCAAAAGGCTAGCGGGTTGTTTTTCCTTCACTGAACACTATATAGAAGATTTGGTTTGGCTGGTTTGTTTTCGACATATATTAAAAGGGTAGGAGAATTTTTTTCTGAAACTTTGAAACTAATTGAATTGTCGCATCCGAATTTTTTCGGGAAATTTGGCCTCAAACAAGTGTGGTGTTGCATTCCCTCATATTACCTTGAAAGGGTAGAATTTCTTTTATTCTTTACTGAAAACTAAATAAACAATTTAAGTTAAAACTTAAATTTTGACAATCGATTTTCAAAATACATTGTACAAATAGATAAAAAAAAACATTGCTGAAAATGCATTGCATATTAAACTAACAAAATTAAATTTATCATTGCGAATAAACTGATATTAAAAAAAACAACTTTGGAATTTCAATTAATTTCGTTTGTTATAACAAAGAATACTGAAAAAGAAACATGTTTAATTTTCAGTGTAGCAAATATGACACAATGTACTTTTGAGACTATGAGAGGTAGCAACAATACCTTTAGACATGGTACTTTATGTTTAATTTCAGTTTGATTTCATTGTTAATGTTAATTTTTGTTCGTTTTAAGTTTAATTTTAAGTTTAGTTTTAAATTTTAAGTTTCAAAGATGTCCTTTACTTTTCATGAAATTCCTTTTTCTTGCATTATTTGTACTTCTTCTTGAATTGACACAGTTTTGGTATAGATTACTAGCAGGAATATTGGCAAATAAGCTTAATTATTAATAGAACATATTTTCGACTATTAGTAGAAACGGGCTTTAAAACTAACTTAGAATACAAATTTAAGCCAGTTTATTAAGTTTTTCATATTTTATTTTATCACTGAAGCTCTGTTCACCAAGAAATCATGTCCACTTTTCTGTGGTCATCAATGCACATCACAGTTGCTGGGAAACCATGCGTATCACTACTCTTGTCACCCTATTTGCCTGATTAAACCAAAACAAGCAAGTTTTTTTTATTGTTTTAAAAAGTAGAGTTGCGAAAAAGAATCAAACTTTAGCGCAAGGAGCGGGGTATCGAGGAGGAAAAGCCCCTTTCATATACGGAGTAATTTCTGTTCGTTTTAAGTTTTAATGTCGCTCCTTACTTTCATTTCAAAAAACTTCCTTTTTTTTTATTTCTGAAAGTTTTTGAATTAATGCATGTCTGATTTTGGCTCTCCGTACATAAATTATTAAATAAAATTTCCATATTAATTCTTTTTTTGGCTAAATGGCTTTCTCTTAGTTTTGATCAGACGATTTTGAGAAATAAGGGGTGGGGAAGGAGGCCTAGTTGCCCTCCAATTTTTCGGTTACTGAAAAAGGCAACTAGAACTTTTAATTTTTAACGAACGTTTTTATTAGTAAAAAATATACGTAACTTAAGAATTAAATTACATAACAAACTTTTATATTCTTATATTTTTGATTATATATATGAGGGGGTTTGTCCCCTCGTTAATACCTCGCTCTTCACACTAAATCTTAAGTTTCGTCCCAATTCTTTAAGAATGACCCCTGAATCAAAAAGGCCGTAGAATAAATAGTTGACATTACTATATTCTAATATATTACTATAAATAGTTTTCAATTGAAAAAACTTTTTTTAGTTTAAATTTTCACTGTTTTTTTTAATAGTAATGCTAGAAAATCCTGCACCCTTTTCATTGAATTTCTCTTCCCCGATGAAATATTCCTCCAAGGAAAGATCCTCCGAGATAGCCCCCTCCCCTGAACCCCACACCCAAACCAAAAAAAAACCTGAAAACGTCGGTATACTTCCCAATAACCATTACTGTATGTAAATATTGATCAAAGTTTGTAACTTGCAGCCCCTCCCCTAGGGACTGGGGGGGGGGTTAAGTCATCCCCAAGGACATAGTCATTATGGTTTTCCACTATGTGGAACAAAATGGCTATCTCAAAATTTTGATCCGTGGACTTTTGGAAAAGAATGAGCGTGGGAGGGGGCCTAGGTGCCCTCCATTTTTTTGTGTCACTTAAAAAGGGCACTAGAACTTTTCATTTCCGTTAGAATGAGCCCTCTTGCAACACTCTAGGACCACTTGGTCAATACGATGACCCATGGGAAAAAAAAACAAAAAAGAACAAGCAAATAAACACGCACCCGTGATTTGTCTTCTGGCAAAAAATACGAAATCCCACATTTTTGTAGATTGGACCTTGAAGTTTCTTCTACAGGGTTCTCTGATACGCTGAGTGCGATGGTGTGATTTTCGTTGAGATCCTATGACATTTAGGGGGTGTTTGCCCCTATTTTCCAAAATAAGGCAAATTTTCTCAGGCTCGTAACTTTTGATGACAAAGACTAATTGATGAAACTTATATATTTAAAATCAGCATAAAAATCCGATTCTTTTAATATATCTTTTAGCATCAAAATTCCGTTTTTTAGAGTTTCGTTTACTATTGAGCCGGGTCGCTCCTTACTACAGTTCGTTACCACGAACTGTTTGATGACCTTGGTCTCTTTTAAAATGGTACTACTTATAGGGATAACACTTTAGAATGCCAAAGGGGTAAGGCATCCTTTGGCATTTAAAATTCGTTTAATTTTAATAATTAAACAATTTGGATGATCCTAATTGTGTTCGCTGGGCATTTAAGTGCCTAACTATGATTGGAATACCCTAGATTTTCACAGTGAATTTTTATATTTTGCAGTACCAACATATTCTTACACTTCATTTTGTTTCTATAGTTTAGATAGTTTATAGTTTTAGATTTAACAGAAATATTGGTGGAGGAGAGGGTAGAATTTGATCTCTAATTTCTGCATTCCAAGGAAAACTTTTTTGAAATTACCTAATTTATTGCAGTGTACAATTTTTTCCAGCAATCTGTATTGAAGTGAGATTTATTAAAGCATATGATGTTTTTCAACTAAATCAATATCTTTTATATTGACTTCTGAATACATTATGAAACAATTTTTCATGCTGTTTTTTTTCTATAGCTTTAAGCGTTCTAGCTAAAAAATAATCAAGAAAAATTAAGCAATTATTTTATAAGGCCAGAGATCCGTAACACAATTTCTTTTTTACTATTTTTTTATGCAAATTTTATGCGCTGTAGACTGGTACGCATCCTTTGCTATCCGCACTCCCACACTTGCAATAATTGATTCCCTTGATTCGATGGCCCATCAATGACCTTATAGATAACACAAGTACAAATTTTGTTTTAAATATAGGTCATATATTTTTAAGCTGTTATGTTTTAAGTTTTTTATTCCTAATTCCTACTTTCTTGAAGCTGATAATTTTGTTTCACATTAAAGCTATTGCAATTCCATTCGTATCCCCAGTCATATCCTGTTTAATTAAGTTTCCTTTTTGCAAAGCTTGGCACGGTCCTGTCATTTATATCTCTTTTATCGGATTCCTTTCCGAGTCTTTTTTATAATCGGTTTTCTTAACTGCAGGTAATCAGGTTTCCTTGATTGGAGAAAAGCGAGAAAAACGTGGTGTCATGAAAAGCCGTGGCAAGATTAACAGATCTTACTTCACATCCCCTCTCAGCATTCTAAAAGAAAATGGTGAAGAAGATGGAAACCCAAGTAATTTATTTGAATATGAAGCTGAAGATCTAGGAATTGGAATGAATGACGACCGTGTTGGTGAATTTAGATATAAGAAGAAGAGGCCGGGAGGTTTCGGAAAACCGAGTAAGGATGAACCAGCAACAGATACATTACCCGATGAATATTTTTATGAATATATTGACTCAGCTGAGAACGATACAGCATCGCCAGATGTTAATGCAACTGCCTATGACAGTGTTTCAACTATGCCTCCTACTACTCGTCCTTCAGTAACTTTCAGCCAGGGAACATCGGCGAAAAGCCCAAGGTTCAACAACACAGACAGGTGTCGGCTTTGGAGAGTTAGTATTTTTTTTTTAACTTAGGCTACGTTTTTTTTAAATTATGCTGTGGCTCGTTTGTTGTGGTCGTGACGTATGTGATTCCACACAACTATGCCATTCTTGAGACCGAGTTGGCCATACACAACAGAAAATATTATGGTTGCTGCGATATTTTCAACGTATTCAAAAGCTAGGCACAGCCAATAGTAAATGGGCGTTAAAAAAAATCTTGTGAGAACAAAAATCTTTTGAAGCTGATTCGGAAACTGTAGCTATTATTTAAATTAATCCTTATACTTAAAGTCCATTGCGAAAACAAATCTAGGAAAATTTTAAAAAAGAGCCTGGAACCAGGGGTTAGAGAAGGGGGCAGGCGAGGCAAATTCCCCCCCCCCCCAAAAAAAAAAACATATTTGCAAATTATAAGGAGCTCGAGGCACAATCGGTCATGCATTATGAAAAAACCAACATTATTTTTACAACTATGAATATAAAGTAATTTTAAGCATATGTTTTTGTCGCACTAGCTATTTAAGTTTTATTTATTTTTAAGATGATCCTTCGCATTTGTTTAGATTATTTTATTTACTTATTTTATGCTGGCTATTTACTTATTAAATCCCTAATATTTACTATTTACTTAATAAATATTTACTTAGTAAATAATTAAATTATTTACTTATTTTTATCCCTTTTGGTCATGTATAAACGGGAACTGTTCTGTATATTTTATTTGCGAACAAGGCTGTGCTCTTTCATTCCCGTTCATATAGTCTTGCAGGGGAGGGGGTGTTTGATGTTGTATAGTGTTTGTAGTTGTTTTTTGGATTAATAAATCGCATCCATTACTTTCTGCAAAGAGGAAAAATGAGATTTTTCTCCTTTAAAGGCTCTCTAATAACAAAAGTCACCTTAAGCACTGTTATTATTACATATCCGAAGCATTTAAGTTACTTATAAGTTTATATATTGTTTCTTTAATTTTTCTTTAAATTCAATAAATACATTCAGTGAAAATGAAAAATCATCATAAAGTATGTCTACAGCCATAAGGGCTTGGTGGAGGTGGTAAGATACTCCAGTGAGGTTATTCTAACATAAGTCTCCCCCCAGGGGGCAACAGACAATTTTTCTTTAAAATCTGTTTTGTCTTTGTTTTACTTTGTTTTTGGTTGTTTTTTTTTCCTATGCATCTGATTACAATCTAATTTGAAGCTTTTCTGACTTTCTGTAGTTTTATTTGAATTTGCAGGTCTAAACACAAACACACAAGATTTCTAAAAAGAAAAATTAACACTATCTAGGAAGCGAGATATTACTTTAACGATACCTAATGCTATTATGTAGGACAAAAGAGAAGAATGGAGCCTATTGGTAACAAAACGACAACAAGATAACACTAAAATCTAAAGAATACCAGCAAATATAAGAAATAAATTATCACAAAATAGCATAATAACATAGGCAGCACAATAGCATTGCTCTTAATAAACAGCGATGTGGGCACAATATATTATTTTTTTCACTAAAGCACTTCATATAGATGGAGTCGTAGTAGAAACTTCGGAAGGAGCTGACTCGATTCAAAATAGAAAGTTTTAAAGTCCTTTTTAAAAGTCAAAAGTAATTGGAAGACAACCAGCCCATCAATTCCCCTAACACATTCAATCAGAATTTTGAAATAGTTATTTTGCTCAATATAGTTGAAAGGTCCCATAACTATGTCTCTGAGGATGTCCCCCCCAGCCCTCAGGGCAAGGGCTGTAAACTATAAAATTAGCTCATTATTTACGGACAATATTTGTTATATCTATCTATATAAAAATGTAGTGTCCGTCCGTCTTTCCGTTACACTATCTTTACGGTTACACCGTTATTACCGTTACACGAGATCAAAAAATTGAGGCTCTTTTTAAATTTTATTAAATTGCTTAAAATGTAAAAAGCTGGTGATTGCAAAAATATTTCTATATATTTTGACAATGGATTAAAGCAATTCGAAAACCTTAAAACAGAAAACCAAAAGTTTGAAGTTTAGTAGAAATTGTTGAAGTTTAGAATTCTTGCTGCTCAAAGAAAATTTGTCAAAATGTCAATTAACGTCAAAATGAAATAATTATTAAATTGCTTTAAATTTAAAAAACTGGTGATTACACAGATATTTCTATTATATTTTGACAATGGATTAAACGTAATTCAAAAACCTTAAAACAGAAAACCAAAAGTTTGAAGTTTAGTAGAAATTGTTGAAGTTTAGAATTCTTGCTGCTCAAAGAAAATTTGTCAAAATGTCATTTAACGTCAAAATAAAATAATTATTAAATTGCTTTAAATTTAAAAAACTGGTGATTGCACAGATATTTCTATTATATTTTTACAATGGATTAAACGTAATTCGAAAACCTTAAAACACAAAACCAAAAGTTTGAAGTTTAGTAGAAATTGTTGATGTTTAAAATGCTTGCTGCTCAAAGAAAAATTGTCAAAGTGTCAATTAATGTCAAAAAGAAATTATCCTAATATGTTACCAAAAATTGAATACCAAAACGAAACACTGGAGCAACGCAATACCAGGCTCGCGTCTCAAAGAGAAAGGACCAGACTAAAAACTAAAAAAGAAAAAACTAAAAAAGAAAAAAAACTAAAATATGACGTCAAAAAAATAAAAAAAAAAGATAAAACTAGGCAACACCAGTGCGACGCAAAACCAGGCTTGCGGCTAAAAGAGAAAGGGCCAGATTAGGAATGTCCAATTTACATCATCAATTCGATCCAAAATGACTTAGCGTTGCCGGGACCCAGAACACAAGGGACAGTAAGAATCCATATATAGAAGCCTGCCACGTGCCATACCGGGGCCTGTGGGGCCCGGTGGCAAAGCCACCAGGACCCAGCACTGCCTGCAGTTAGAACACAAGGGACAATGAGAATCCCTATATAGAAGCCTGCCGCGTGCCATGCTTGGACTTGGTGGCGAAGCCGCCGGGACCCAGCACTGTCTTCGGTTAGAGCACAAGGGACAATGAGAATGTATATATAGAAGCCTGCCGAGTGTCATGCTTGGGCCCAGTGGTGAAGCCACCGGGACCCAGCACTGTGTGCGGCTGGAACACAAGGGACAATGAGAATCCATATATAGAAGTCTGCCGCGTGCCATAATAGGGCCCGGCGGCAAAGCCACTGGGACCCATCTAGTATAGCATAATATTTGTTGGGGTGACCCCAAGCAGGCGAAAGCTTAAGAAGGATTAGCTATTTGTTGCATTGCTTTTTGGTGAATATACCCCTATAAGTTACTGACAAAGGTGGGCATGTTTAACCTTTAATATCAAAAAATACGAATGGGCTTTCAAATGAACCTTTGAGAGAATTCTGAGGGGAGTTTGAAACAAAATCAAAAGACTTTATGTACATATGGGTCGTCAAAAGGCCGTAACTCAGGAATGACTGACTGTATTAATTTGAAACTTCAAGAAATGATGAGGGGAGTGATCAATTGACTAAAGAGGCAATATTTGTTGGATCCTATTACTACTGTGGTTACTAGTACAACTACTACTATTGCTAACACCACTACTACTACTATAACTACTACCACTGCAACTACTGCTTCTGTAGCCAAGGCTGAGGGTATTGACGTGAAAATATGGAGAAATTTGAAGAGAAAGCTCGACTAAATCAAAACGTACTATGTATACACCGGTTGTCAAAAGGACGTATCATCAATATCTTTGGAACGGCTTACCGTATCAACCCGAGACTTTCAAGGCACTATGAGGGGGACGTTAGACTGATAAAAAGGAAACTTTCACATGCTACGTCAGCTACTAATGCTACTACAATTCCTAAAGCTAATACTACTGATGCAACACTAGCACTGCACCTGCTACTCCTACTATTACCGCTACTACTATGATACTGGAATCATCAAGGCCAAGAAAGAGAAAAAAATAATAGCAAAAATAGTAATAATAATAATATAGTAATTTTACCACAAATACCAAAATAGTACTTTAGAGAACAGGAGTTTGTTATTTAGCAAAATGTGGTAATTCCTTTAAATTTAAGCTACATTTAAGTTAATTATTTTTACATCATGTGTGCTTAGTTACATTCTAAATTCCAACTTTTTTATTTATTTCTTGTATTGTTGACTTTTTTATGCTTAGATTTTGGAATCAAAATCGTTTTTGAGAAATTATTATTATTATATTATATTATATTATATATTATTATTATACTATTGAAATTTTATTGAAATTATTGAAAACTATGAGTTGAAACTTCAAGCTGAAGTTTTAAAACTTAATCGAACAATACTTAAAATCGACAGAGTTAAAATATTGGCCCTAAAAGAATGAAAGTAAAAAAATTAGAAATTAGAAAGAATTTAGAAATTTAGTTTACCCAGTCCCTCCCCTTAAAAATTTAAAGATGGAAGAAGCACGTTTATACCCAAATTTAAATACAAAAAGAAAGGTCTTCAAGCTGTATATTATAGCTAGAATATCACAACTATAATTTTTCTGTAATCTACTTTCGTTTTCGCCAAATATATCCCTCCCTCGAAATATTCATGCAACAAGCTAAACTCCTTGATGTCCTTAATGTCTACAATGATCTTAAGTGAAATTAAATGTAAAACAAGTTTTTTTAGCTGTAAGGAGCGACATTAAAACTTAAAACGAACAGAAATTACTTCGTATATGAAAGGGGCTGCTTCCTCATCAACGCCCCGCTCTTTACGCTAAAGTTTCACTCTTTCTCTCAACTCTGCTTTTTAAGACAGTAAAAAACTATACTCCTTACTTTCAGCTAAAAAAAAACTTGTTTTTTTATTTAATTTCTGAACGTTTTTGAATCAATGCATATTTTGATTTTGGCTCTCCGCAGAGGAATAATTAACGCGAAATTTGCACGTTTTTTTTTGGGCTAAATGGCTTTCTCATAGTTTTGATCGAATGATTTTGAGAAAAAAAGAGCGGGGGAGGAAGCCTAGTTGCCCTGCAATTTTTTGGTTACTTAAAAAGGCAACTACAACTTTTAATTTTTACGAATGTTTTTATTCGTAATGACGTAATGACTTATTCGTAATTTCCCCTCATATGCGTAATAATTTTTGTTCGTTTTAAGCTTTAATGCTGCTCCATACTTCCATTTGAAAAAACTTTACATATTTATTTTTTCATTGTTTTCTTTTTTAAATAATGCTAGAAAATCGTCTCCGTTAGAATAAGCCCTCTTGCAAGATTCTAGGACCACTGGGTCAATACGATCACCCATGGGGGAAAAAAACAAAAAAAAACAAACAAATAAACAAATAAACACGCATCCGTGATCTGCCTTCTGGCAAAAAATACAAAATTCCACATTTTTGTAGATAGGAGCTTGAAACTTCTACATTAGGGTTCTCTGATACGCTGATTCTGATGGTGTGATTTTCGTTAATATCGTATGACTTTTAGGGGGTGTTCCCCCCTATTTTCTAAAATAAGGTAAATTTTCTCAGGCTTTTAACTTTTGATGGATAAGACTAAACTTGATAAAACTTATATATTTAAAATCAGCATTAAAATGCAATTCTTTTGATGTAGCTATTGGTATCAAAACTCCATTTTTTAGAGTTTTGGTTACTATTGAGCCGGGTCGCTCCTTACTAAATTTCGTTACCACGAACTGTTTGATATAAATGCTATATTTTGTAAATTAAATAATAAAAAAACCAAACAAATGCATTATAGACCTTGCTTAAATAGCTAAATAAATTTAATTAGCCAAGGAGCCACTTCCTCTTTTCCTATTTACCCTTTTTCGTGTCATTACAAAAATGCACATGTCCAGTCTGGCATCCGCAGCTTTCTTAGTAACAAAATTGATTCGGCTTAGAAAAGGTCTCTTTAAGATCATTCACAAAGAGTTTAAAATCACTCCTTCATTCTTAAAGCTGCACGCTTCACCACCCTAAAACAAAGGAGGGATATTCCTTCTGCAAAACCACATGCTTCTTGATTTTCAAATCCCACTTTATCCCGTCTTCTCCACTCAGCCTGCTCAGCTGTCTCAATTTACACACCGATTCATGTTTTTTTTTCCGAGAGGTTCCGAAAGAGGTTAATACATTGCATAATTGAATGCCTTAATAATTTGTGATGTGGGTCCGAAACCAAATTGGACTCCTTTGTCTTTTTCCAGTTGATGAACTGTCATGATAATTATTGTGACTTGTTTTATTGACATTTTCTTTCCTTTGGTAACTGGTAACGCATTTTTTTCCAGAGTTTATTTTTCAAGTTTTGACTTACATGTTTTATCTTAGTATTTGATAAAAGCCTTTTTATGTAGCTATTGGTTGTTTTCTGTTGCTTTTCCTGTTATTAGATCTTGTACCAATGTTATGATAATGATTTAATTTTAATTTTAACGCTGTTTGACTTAAGATACAAATTCAGCTGTCAATATATATATTTTTTTTTAACTTAAGATGATCCGAAATCAAATTTTCTTATATGCCTTTCCCCCCCCCCCTTTCATTTTTCCCGTTATTTGTGTAGTGTTTACTTTATTAATTTTAGTGGCGTAATTTCGTCAGAACCCTGGGGGGTGGGCAAAGTCGGAGCTAATTTTCTCAAATCAAACAAAAATTACAGCTAAAAGTGAATAATGAGCCATATTGTTTAACTTTTAATTAATGAAATATGTTTTTCATAATTGAAACATATACTAAAGAAAACTACCCTGTTTCTGTGGATGTTGAATTATGCAGGCTTATCTTAGTTTTCGCAAGATTGTCGAAGAATCAAAATTTTGGTTCGGGGGGGGGGGGGGGTAAATGAGATTTGGAGTTAGGTGGAACCGAGGTCTTAGAGGCGCAGTTGCCAAGATATTAACCATCCACAACTGCAAGTAAGAAATAGAGAATTTAAGGTAGAAAAAATATACTTTTAGGTAGAAAAAGTCTTATTTTCAACTTTTTACTTTTTACTATTTCCTTTTTACAGTTTTTTTTTTACTATTCTTTAGTTTTTAACCCATTTTCATGTGTATCATCAATTTACATCAGCTAATTAATTTCTAAATTTCGTTTAGACAATTCTCAGATCAGGGTCTTGCAAGATTGATTTTCATTGAGTAAGCAGGTTTTTTTTTGGGGGGGGGTCTAATAGTTTACTTTGTGTCTCTTCTCTATAGAAGATAAAATAAATTCCATAAAGTAAATGTCATAAGGAAAACACATTAACCAAATCAATCATTTTTCATAAGACGGTTTTATTCAAGCCGTTATTGAGTATGACAAAGGAATATTGTTGCATAAACGCAATATAGATAGACCTGAAAAAAGAAGCATATTTTATGTATTAATAAATTATAAAGTTGATGAACTATTTTCGACTTCGTTCAAAATATGAAAATATGTTCTTTCCATCAAATATGAAAAGTTTGAACATCATTTGATCAAATACGATCAAATATTCGATCAAATATGATTAAATATGATCAAAAGTTTGATCAAATATGAAAAGTTTGATCATTTTGGAGTGATGTTGATCAAACATGATTAAATATGACCAAAAGTCTTATCAAATATGAAAAGTTTGATCATTTTGGAGTGATGTTGATCAAACATGATTAAATACGATCAAAATTTTGATCAAATATGAAAAGTATGATCATTCTGGAGTGATGTTGAACACAACAACTGTGGTAGAATTATGAAAACTTTGATCAAGTCGTCAAGTATCAATTTTTATGTAACACAAAAACACTACATAAATATAAAGGTGTAGAAATTATGTAAAAAAAAATACTGATAATGAATTTAATCGAATTATCAAAGAAAAATTTAAATCAAGTATGGAAATATTATCAAAACATAGCAAATTAGGTTCAAGATATTAAATATTTTATCCAACCAGCAAATGTTAGTTTCGTGAAATGCAAAGAACCTCATTTATAGATCAACTGAAACAAATACAGAAACTAAAAAGTATGTTCAAAATAAGAAAACCTCTTAACATATTAAAATATGTATTTCTAAAAGCCCACGAAAATGCAAAGATTGAGGAACCTATGCAGTAAATTGTGACCAAATTATGAAAAGTTTGGTCAGTTCTTTGGTAGTTGATTTTCATGGAATGAAAAAAAAAATCTTGAAACAGGATTATAAGGAAACTGTGTCATAAAAATATTAATTTTTTTAAGTATTTCTCAGTTTTTTTTAATCTATCTGGTAATATTGTAGAAAGTTGGATATGTTAGATCTAGTTGATCTGTTTAAAATTCACGCACGAGTCTTTTAGCACAACAGGATAGATTAAAAAAAAAAAAAAACAACAACATAAAAACCAGACACGAATTTTATTCCCTAGCATCCTCAGATACTTCTCTAGGATGAATTGAATCGAGAGATCCCCTTCCCCAATCGGCCCTGCGGGAGCTAGTATTGAACCTTGGGACCCATGGTCCCAAGCAGATGTCAATTGGCTGTGTTAATACAGAATAATAGGCTAACTGTAAGAGCTATTTTCGTTGCCAAAGAGTAGTTAAATTCAAGTCCTCTTATTTGATGAAGGGTTTTATGACTACTTTAATGCGGTAATTTAGATTTTAAAACCGTAATTTAGCGGTAATTTAGATTTTAATACTGTGACTCTCGGCGTATGTTTTTTATTTTATATTGTCTACTTTGACTGCCAAATGCAATTTAAAATTTATATTTGTGAGAGTCTAAAAAAAAAAAAATTATTAAGGTTCTACTCTTGATTTTTTTTTTTTTGTTTAGGGCAAATTTACTTTGACTTATTTGGACTGCCTTTTATTTTGTTTGTGTTTTGTTAAATAAATGTCAAACGAATTTTAGGTGGTTCACGTTGCTGATTATATTCGTTGGGGCACTGAGATTCTTATCGTAGCTGGTGCTGTTCTCTACCTCCTTGGTGCAGCTAATGAAGGATGGTATTTAGGAAGGCGAATGTTTATTGAAAACTTGGTAATTTTGTTCAAGTTAATAATAGGTGGGTGATTGATGTAATATTAACTGTAACCAGCAAAGAGCTTAATATTGTATTTTTAAATACCAAAATATGCATCTCGAACCGAAATTTTTTATTCCCACTCAAACCAGCTTAAATTAAATAATTATAATTTTATTAAATAGGGATCTGGTGGGTGTATATACTAAACGTTATATGCAAATTTAGCTAAAAATTATTTGACAAGTTTTATTGCAAAACAAATGACTAATACCAATGAATTAAAGAGACCTTTTGGTTGGCTGCAAAATATGTAAGAATAGTATTAAAATCAAATACTTTTGCTTTGTTTTTTACCTGAATAAATTGCCTTATTTTGTGTTGTTTTTCTTCAGTCCTCATTGAACTGCTTTGAAGCTATGATTCTAGGAATATTTTATTCCTAGATTAATAAATTAATTTAGGTTAAGATTAATTATAAAGATTAACTAGATTAATTTAGTTTATTATTAATTTAATTATTAATAAATTATTATTAATTTAATTTAATTTATTATTAATTTATTGTTTATTAATTTATTGATTTATTACTTTTAATTAATATTATTAATTTTTATTTATTATTAATTAAAAGATCAACTTAGGTTAAGATTAATTATAAATTAATTTAGGCCTAGATTAATTATAAATTAATATTTATAATTGTAGTTTCAATGTATTCACATTTTGTTAAAAGAGCTATCTTATAGTTTTAAATTTCCTTTGCTGCGGACGGTCCTTGAATAAAGAGCCAAAATAATCATTTAAGGATTTTAAAAATGCCGCCGTCTATATTGTATATATACTTTCTATACTTTCTATTGTATATATACTTTCTAGTGTATATGTATATATACTATTGTATATTCTATGTGTATATGTATATATACTTTCTTTTGTATATCTTGTATATATACTTTCTATTGTATATGCGTATATACTATTATATATTCTATATGTATATGTATATATACTTTCTTTTGTATATATTGTACATATACCGTCTATATTGTATATTGTTTTTATTGATTCTATATTGTTTTACCCCTTGTTGTTTGTATTATTACTATTATGGGCGGACTCACAAAGCTAAGTCAATGCTCAGGTCATAAAGGCCCAAAAGATAGAAATTGGAGGAATAGTTTTCATTTATGTTTAATGCATCTGTAAAGACAAGTAGACATAACACTAGTAAATAAGGTTTGTGACTCATTACATGGATTTTTATCGGGATTTTTCTGAAATACAAACATTTTTTTTTTAACGAGTTTTTTTAGAGCAACATCAAAGCTTTTAACCAACGTAAATTATTAGGTATATGGGGGGACGCCCTCGATTTATAACCTCACTCTTTAGCATTAAAATTGTGCCACCGGAACCCATATTTTGAAAATATTGCCGTCTCTGATAAGTTGTTGAAAGAACCGATTTGGCTTTAATATTTTGTTTCTGAAACATTTTTAAAACTTTCAGGAAATATTCAAGCTATTGGGCCTTATGAAAAATGGAGGGATTTTTTATTTTCCACTTCTCTAGTGTAAGTGTAACATCCCTATTGCTATATCACTAATGTTTATCACTATATCGACAAGGGTAAGCAAAATATTAAAAAGTCAAATACGTCAAGTTCGCTATTCAGATTTCTCTTAATTTCTCTATAAAACATGTGTTTTAATCTAATCTTTTTAAATTAAAAAAAAAAAAAAACCCTAAGGATCAGGATTAATTTAAAGATTAGACTGGACTAATGTAATTACATATTAATGATTTTATACTTAAAATACCAGAAAATCTATGTAGAGGACTTGATTTATTAATAGCTATTTATTTACTGACTCGCTTCCACTATTGAAACCATTAGAAAAAAGTTAGTTTGGATAGATTTTATTTGAAAACAGTCTTATTTAAAGTTTTGTTAAACTTGTTTCACGGTTTTTCTTATTTTAGGGCTAAGATGGTGGGGATTTGAAGAGTAGGAGATGAAATAAAACCAAAAGGCTCATAAATTATTTTGACTCTAAAGTTTGTTAGACATGTTTTAAATTTTATACTTGTGGATGACAGCGAAATTAAAATATGCGAATTATTTAGTAATTAACTTCGAATACCTCACTGCCTTTCCATGACGAAAGCATAACAGTTCAAAATAGGGATCAAACCTTTAATCGACAGCGAAACAAATATAAGATTTTAACTGAATATTTCGGACACATATACAGTGTCCATCATCAGCATTAAAACATAACAGCACTAAAACAGCAGTCTTACTGCTGATGATGGACAATGTATATGCGTCCGAAATATTCAGTTAAAATTTATAACAACCTTTAGGTTATAGAATGGATATTTGTTCTCTGTTTCGTCTTCGAACAGGGGCAAGGTCCATGAGCTCTGTGATTTTTTTTTACCTTAAAATCTGATAATCATATTCAACTTAACTTTTGTAGATGACAGCACCTTCGCGCGTTCTATTCTTGATATCCTGCTGTATGGTACTATTCATGGTGGTATTAAGGTTTATGTGTAAACCACGTGCTGAAGACACTGTGGCTGTTCTTGTTATGCTGTCTACAGGACCCTACTTCTTATTCTTCTGCAGGTGAGACATTGCTACTATAAAAATCTTATTTGGGTTGCCACTAAGAGTTTAGGAATAACCTAAAATCTACTCATAAGGTCTGAAAAATTCTCAAGATTTAAAGCAACAAGCTTAATTATTTTACTTCTCCCCCCTCCTTCATCTAAACGGTAGGTGAAAGAAAATCAAAACTCAATCAAGACAATGGCTACTAGTGCTGGTATTCGGTGGGAAAATAATCACCGTTACTGGTAATAAAAGCGATGGTAACCAAATAATCACTTCGCTTGGTTACTTTATCCACCTCCAATTTAAAATATTAGCCTAACCAAAAACATAACTTACCTCAGACAGTAGCCACTAGCATCAGGGAGGATTACACTTCTATTTTGATAATCAATAGGAAGTTCATCTCCTTTTTTGGCATTATAAAGTATATTTGATTTAAGTATTTCTAAGAGCAGAGTTTAATACACTTATCAAGGTATAAAGTAACAGTAAAGTATGTAATAAATGTAATTTGGGAGTAATGTTCAAAACGTTTATTCTCCCCCCCCCCCCAACATTCCACTCTCAAAATTGAAATCCTGTGATTTAAAAAACCTGTATTAAATAAATGCTATATTCATTAAATATGCGTAGGATTTTAAGGCACGAATGTTCAAAAAAGGAAAGAACCCTGACCTTAACCTGTTTGACCTTGACTCTTATTTTCAGCAGCTATCATGCGAAAAAGAAGATGAAAATGTCAAATCTAATAAAAACAAAATATCCAAAAACACACTCAACAAGAAAAAAAAAACAAAAAAAAAGATAATGTCAAATAGAGTGGAGAAGAAACCACATGTAATTTATGTTTTAAAGTAAGATATCTTACTATGTTCTTCTATTCTTCATTCTATTCACATATTAAATAAAAAAAAAACAAATTTTTTTAGCTGAAAGCAAGGAGCGACATTAAAACTTAAAACGAACAGAAATTACTCCGTATATGAAATGAGTTGTCCCCTCCGCAATCCCTCGCTCCTTACGCTAAAGCTTTTAATTGTTTTAAAAAGTAGAATTGTGGCAAAGAGTCAAACTTTAGCGTAAAGAGCGAGGGATTGCGGAGGGGACAACTCATTTCATATACGGAGTAATTTCTGTTCGTTTTAAGTTTTAATGTCGCTCCTTGCTTTCAGCTAAAAAAAATTTGTTTTTTTTATTTAATTTCTGAACGTTTTTGAATTAATGTATGTTTGGTTTTGGCTCTCAACACATAAATTATTAAAATGAAATTTGTATATTAATTTTTTTTGGCTAAATGGCTTTCTCTTAGTTTTGATCAGATGATTTTGAGAAATAAGGGGTTAAGAAGGAGGCCTAGTTGCCCTCCAATTTTTCGGTTACTTAAAAAGGCAACTAGAACTTTTAATTTTTAACGAACGTTTTTATTAGTAAAAAATATACGTAACTTAAAATTTAACTTACGTAACAAACTTTCATAACCTTATATTTTTATTTTGTATACGAGGTGGTTTGTACCCTCGTTAAAACCTCGCTCTTTACACTAAATCGTAAGTTTTGTCCCAATTCTTTAAGAATGACCCCTGAACCAGAAAAGCCGTAGAATAAATAGTTGAAATTACTAAAAACACTTTAGCATAAAGAGCAAGGTATTTATCTCCTCCTAAATACCTCGCTCTTTATGCTAAAGTATTTTTAGAACCCCTCATATGCGTAATAATCTCTGTTCGTTTTAAGTTTCAATGCTACTTCTTCCTTTCATTTGAAAAAACGTTTTCATATTTATTTTTCATTATTTTCTTATAGTAATGCTAGAGAATCCTGCGCCCTTGTCATTGAATTTTCATCCCCCATGACAGATTCCTCCAAGGAAAAATCCTCCAACATAGCCCCCTCTCCTCAGCCCCACCCCCAAACAAAATAAAATCCCCCTCAAAACGTCTGTACACCTCCCAATAACCATTACTATATGTAAACACTGGTCAAAGTTTGTAACTTGCAGCCCCTCCCCCAGGGATTGTGGGGGAGTAAGTCATCCCCAAAGACATAGTTATTATGGTTTTTGACTATGCTGAACAAAATAGCTATCTCAAAATTTTGATCCGTTGACTTTGGGAAAAAATGAACGTGGGAGGGGGCCTAGATGTCCTCCAATTTTTTTGGTCACTTAAAAAGGGCACTAGAACTTTTCATTTTCGTTAGAATGATCCCTCTTGTGACATTCTAGGACCACTTGGTTGATACGATGACCCCTGGGAAAAACAAAAAAACAAAAAAACAAACAAATAAACACGCACCCGTGATTTGTCTTCTGGCAAAAAATACAAAATTCCACATTTTTGTAGATAGGAGGTTTAAACTTCTACAGTAGGGTACTATGATACGCTGAATCTGATGGTGTCATTTCCGTTAAGATCATACAGCTTTTAGGGGGTGTTTCCCCCTATTTTCCTAAATAAGGCAAATTAACTCTTAACTTTTGATAGGTAAGACTAAACTTGATGAAACTTATATATTTAAAATCAGCATTAAAATGCGATTCTTTTGATGTAGCTATTGATACCAATATTCAATTTTTTAGAGTTTTGGTTACTATTGAGCCGGGTCGCTCCTTACTACAGTTCGTTACCACGAACTGTTTGATAACAATGGCATTCTCTTTGCAAGAAAAATTGAAAACCATTCGCTTTGCAAAGAGAATGAATTTCGTTACCCATCAGTGACAAAAATTCATTCCAATTCAATAAGTAATTTTAAATACTGTGACGATTTACGTGTCCCTCAGCGCTATAGCCTTCAAAATACCCCCAAAATATTACCGTTCTAACCACTAATAATTTTCAACTGTTAAACCATTGACTAATCAGCTCTAAACCAATTTAAATACTTGAAAAAAAATTACGTCAATTACAGTTTATAAAATATTCCTGCATATGGCATTACCGAATAGTAATACGAGAAAACGCAGGACAAGCAGAAAAACGAGGAATTTCTCAGTTGGTGAAGAAAAGAAAAAATAGAAAAGTTTCTGTCGCGATTTCCACTCATCCGTTCTCAGTTCAAGAAGAGAAATAAAGAAGTATATAATAGCAAAATACAAATATAAAATACAAATACGAAAGAAAAGCCTCAGAAAATTTCTTGTGATCCTACATTTTTCAAGCTATCATATTGAGCCGGCCTAGTTGTTCACGATATCTTTACTGAACTGTAATTTCCAATAGCAGAATTTGCAATGGAGCTTATTAACAAAGCTCTTGGTTTTTTGTATTTTAATTCTTTCATAGACAGTCGATATATTCATATATTCCCAAATGCAAAGGTCACTTTCCTACCATTGCCAAGACCTTACTATCCTTACACTTGCTATTACAAGGAAGTTGCTCCTCAAAACGCAATCTGCCCCAATTTTTCTTACTTTAATCCTTTTTAAGTATAAAATAAAAAATTGTCTTTTTAAGCCTGTAAAAAAATAGCTGCTTAAAGTAACAATATACAATAAGGTGCTGGACATTTACCGATCTGAGGACTACCAGGTATGAAACGTAGAAAACAAAGGATATATGTTATATTTTTATTTGAGTACTGAGGGTGACTTGATGGAGGTCCTTGTGAAAATATTTGATTCTTTTTTCATAGTTTGCTAATTGCTGACAAAATCCCCGTTTCTTCTCACCTATTTGATTTTATTTTTCGCTAGCTGTTGGGGTGGCGCTTCGCGCCACCCCAACACCTAGTTGGTGGGGGTGCTTTGCGACCCCCCAAGCCCCCCCGTGCGCGTAAGTCGTTACGTGCCATGTGAGTTACGCGCCATTGTAGTTGTGTCCCTATGCCCCACCTGTATATATAGACATATATATATATATATATATATATATATATATATATATATATATATATATATATATATATATATATATATATATATATATATATATATATATATGTTTTTAACTACGTAAAACTTGCGAATATACAACATTCTTTGCTGTCCCATTGTCTGGGCATATAAATAGATTGTCAGGTTTACCGACTCTTGAATATGCAACATATAATGGTCCATGGTAAAACAATCCGTATTAAGATCTATACCTCATAATTCTAATGATTTCCCTTGAGCTTTGTTGATGGTGATTGCTAATCGACCATTCCCTGTGTCGCCGTCGTCGTTTATATATCCCTCTGTGCCCCCCGGCGTCCCCGTTGTAGTTGTGTCCCGGTCGTCATTTGTATCCCGGTGTCCCGGTCTGTATATACATTCGTTTTTGAATTGGTCTTTTTTTTAGTTTTTAGTTTTTTGCCTTTTTTTAGTTTTTTTTAATTATACCTCATGATTCTAATGATTGCCCTTGAGCTTTGTTGATGGTGATTGCTAATCGAACATTCCCAGTGTCCCCGTTGTCATTTATATATCCCCCTGTGCCCCCGGCGTCCCCGTTGTAGTTGTGTCCCTGTGTCCCGGTCGTCATTTATATTCCCTGTGTCTCAGTCGTCATTTGTATCCCAGTGTCTCGGTCTGTATATACATTCGTTTTTGAAATGGTATATGATTAAATAAATTTTTGTATTTTTCCCCTTTTTTTCTTTTTAGTTTTTTTTTTTTTTAGTTTTGTTTTTCTCCTTTATTTTTCATTTTTTTCCTTTTTTATTTTTTTCTTTTTTAGTTTTTTCAGTTTTTTAGCTTTTTTAGTTTTTTTATTAGTTTTTAGTTTTTTTTTTCTTTTTAGTTTTTTGTAGTTTTTACCTTTTTTTTAGTTTTTTAGTTTTTTTTACTTATGTCATGGTCGTTATTTATACTCCCTGTGTCCCGGTCGTCATTTGTGTCCCGGTGCTTTGTTGATGGTGGTTGCTAATCGAACATTCCTTGTGTCCCGGTCGCTTTCTCTTTGAGTGTCCCGGTCTTCATTTATATTCCCTATGTGCCGGTGTCCCGGTCGTCATTTGTGTCCCGATGTCCCGGTCTGTAATTTCGTCAGTCGAAAAAATGACGTCAGTCAACACATAAACATTACTTCACCCGACAGACCCACACACAGACAACTTATTTTTATATATATAGATAGATTTATTGTATATAGCTTATTTTCTTTGTTTCATACGTCATGTGTAGCCAGTGCGGTCTTAGAATGGATTCACAAAATTTAAATTTGATAAGCACATGTTTCTTAACTAACATTCAAATGATTTGGACTTAAAAATCATTTAAACAAACTCAGTGACAAACTTGGAAAAATTAAAAAAAAAATAATCTCTCTGTTTCTTTCAAAAATTAACAAAAAGTTGAACATTCTTTCAACTCAGGAAAAGATAAAACGGACCCAATACTAGGTGGTGGTGTCTACAGAGTCCCATGTTCATGTGAAAAATTTTACATTGGAAGGACTAATCAACAACTAGGGGGACGATTGCAAGAACACAAAATTTCCCTAAGATTTGAAAATAAAAATGACAACTTTGATTCAGCTCTGGCCCAGCATATATACGAAAATCCTGACCATTTAGTCCTTTTTAAAGAGGCAACTTTAATATCTACCGAAAATGGCCTACTGCAATGTTTTAAAGAGGCAATTGAGATAAAAAAAACCATATAATTAGAAATTTGGCTATAAATGCAGACACGGCAGATATTTCCTCAAGTCCAATGATATTTTCCTATGTTTGTAGGATTACAGAAAAATAGCGCTTTGGTAAAAACACAAAATAGTATAGGAGCTTTAGTAAAGTGAAAATAAACCATTGAAGGACCATTTTAACTGTACAAAAATAAAGCATTTTAGGATTGTTGCCTGTTTTTTTCGTTTAATTTGTTATCACTTCTACAGCCTGAACTAAGTCCAATGGTTGACCGTGGTTTCGGATCTAAATTAAATAAAAAAACAAAAAATTTTAACTGAAAGTAAGGAACGACACTAAAACTTAAAACAAAGAGAAATTATTCCATGTATGAAAGGGGCTGTTCCCTTCTCAGCGCCCCGCTCTTTATGCTAAAGTTTGACTCTTTCTCTCAATTCTATTTTATAAAACAATAAATAATTTTAGCGTAAAGAGCGGGACGTTGAGGAAGGAACAGCCCTTTTCATACATGGAGTAATTTTTGTTCGTTTTAAGTCACCATTTTGCTCATATGACACCTCATATAAGACTATACCAAACATTATAGATTAGTCTTGTTCTGAGGCTATGTACTAATTTTGTTACTCCCAAATCAATATTCTTGTTTTTTATGCTTGGTTTTTGCGTTTTCAATTGATTTTTACTTTTCTGTAATCCTACAAACGTATGGAAATATCACCAGTTGATTTATTTGCACTAGTTTTGTCGATATATGTTGTATAGGCTGCAAATTAATAACTTCTTGTTCATTTTAAGTTTCAATTTCGCTCTTTACTTCCCTCAGAAAAACTTAATTTTTTTTTTTAAATTAATCTGTGCCTGTTTTTTATTTACATGTAATGTGGAAGCAACACTTTAATCATCATTTATTCCGGGGGGAGGGTAGCACCGTCATATATGGAGCAATTACTTCGGTTCGATTTAAGTTTTAATGTTACTCTTTGCTTTTAGTTGAAAAACGTATTTTAAAAAATTTAGGCTTTGATTGTTTTTTAAATAATTCTAACGAATTTTTCTTATTAACCGTGTATATTTCCGGTATTTGTTCGAAAAATTTCAAGTTTGAAGATAAAAGCCCCTACAGAACACGGCCGTGAACAGCTGCAGAAGCCGCATAATTGAAAATTTTGACACCATATTGAGCGATTTCTGGCTCTTTTTCAAGATCACCATAAGTTTGTTTTCGCAATAATAAAAGATAAGGTGAACAGACGATTTATGAAACTTACTAAGAGGATTGGGAGGGGACTATACGTGAGGGGTCCTTATAAACCTCCTTTTAAAGGTTTCGACCATAATTATTACAATGTTTCCAAGTTTCCCACAATAGAAGTGGCACCAAAAGTGTCATTTTTAGCGCTAAATGACACTTATGGATGGTAAAATAGATAGAAGAACGTAGATATGATCAATAGATTTAAAATGAGCCATTAAACACCTCTCTAAAAATTTATCGTAGCCCCAGTTTTCCACTTTAGACATGTGCCATTTTTAGTGCTATATGGGACTTGTAGATGCCAAAATTTAAAAAAAGCAAGTAAGTATAATAAGTAGATTTTAAATGAGCCATTAGATATCTCTCTATGATGTTCTGGTATACCATTAGGCCTGAAAAAAAAAAGAAAAAAAAAGGAGACACATCAGTGCTAACCAGGCCAAAAAGTAATTTTCCTTGTTTTTCATGAAGGGGGACTGTAATTTCCCTGTCAAAATTTTTGGCTATGCTGATTCCAATAGTACACTTTTCATCTTGGTATGACTCCATTTTGAGGGATTTCAGGCATTTTTCGAAAACAACCATAAATTTCTCTTTTAAATTTCTCTTTCCATAAACTTTTGTTTTGAAGACAAAACAAAATAATAGTTACCATTCCTGAATCAGTGCTAGATGTAATTTTTCCTCATAAAGTAATTTTTTCAAAACGTATTTTTCAACTTTTGTTACTATGTGCTGTGGTTCGTTCTTTACTAGGTTGCAGCTACTGCTGCAACTTAATAGTTGCAGTAGTACCTGCAACTATTACAAAAACCTAGTATAATTACTAGGTTTTTGACCCTATTCATTCCAGTGGTACAGTTTTTATTTTGATCTGACACCATTTTCAATAAGTTTCGGGATCTTTTTGTTTTTGCAATATACTTTTACTTTTAAGAATAACTGAAGTAATAGTTACCATTCTTGAATCAGTGTCAGATGGCAATTTTTTCTCACCGGGCAGTTTTTCTTAAACGCGTTTTTTGATTTGAATTACTAGGGGTTGTGTTTGCTCTTTACAATGTTGCAGCTACCGCTGCAATCATGATAAAAGACCCAAAACCATGAAAATAACTCCAAGTACCGACAAGCGTGATACCATTATGCGCGATACCAATACGCCCGCAACCGATACACCCGATATATTTACGCCCAATACCATATACAGCTCTTTCCCCATGGACTATAGACTATATATTATATATTCAGCCCCATGTCACATGACCCCCATATTCAACGTTGTATATCATTTTATAGGGTTTAAATTGTATTGGGGTTCAATACTTTTTTTATGGACTGTTTAAGGACAGTCATATATACAAACTATACAAGAAATGTGGTCCAATCTCACTTTCTAGGGCTATAATGAGAGAAAGATTGAGATAGCCGGGCATTGTTTTGCAGATGAAAAATAACAGCTCGCCAAAAATTGCGATTTTTGTCCATGTCTTTAGGACCAATCGAATAGCAGGTCGAAGAGTAAGGAAGGATTTAAAGAAAATTGGAACTTATTGGAAGGGGATGAAGTGTGAAAAAATGAATAGATGTGGGTGAACAAGGGACGTGTGCAGTTGTGTTGACCTCGTAGCCAACGTGGCAAGTCGTGTTGGCCTCGTGGTGGCCTGTTGCTGCAGTGATTTGCTATCAGTAATAGTAGTATTACCTCTCCAAACCCAGGAGCGTAGGCAATATTCTTATTTGGGCCCATATCCTCCTTTAGCTTATACTCTCGTTATTAATGGACTTCAATAAAATGAAATACTGTGTCTGCTTATCATAAAATCATAAACCATGAGCTTATAATTCCGAAAATTTGAGCTACACTCAAGTCATTTTTTTTTCTTTTTTTTTGTCTTATAATTTTTGATTTGAACGTATTATAAAACTGGTTGTTATTGTCATCTTCATTTCTTGGAACTATTTTATTTACATATTTTGAAAATTCAGTTATGTTTTCGTCCTTACTTAATTTGTCGTTTGATTTCTTTTTACGAAAATGAAGTGACCCACTGACAATTTCCTTTTAGCTTTAAATAATGTAGAATTATCGCAGGTATGTAGTGGAACGCTAATCTCCAGTTGTTGCCAGAAATGGCAACGCTGGTACATAAATTCTCAACAAAAGCACGTTCTTGCCATTCTATAAAATTATATCAAGGATAATCTAGCTGAGTAGATCTTTCCAATTCTTTCAAACTTTTTTTCTCTCTAGGGGCTTTAAAAAGGTTGGTCCTTTTGTCGTTATGATCTACCGTATGATCATGGGAGATCTTCTTCGCTTTGTTACGATTTACGCAGTTTTTATTATGGGATTCTCTCAAGGTAAGATTTCAAGACATTTTAAGGCTTCTGAAAATACCATGCTCAGATACACGTTTAACTATCCAGTTAGGGGACTCAAAACTTGAGGTAGAGAGGAAATAAATGGATATGAAAAGTAAATTATCTGAAAAATTTAGGAAACTATGAAATTTTAAAAAAATCAAGATTTAAAAGGGTATGGAGTTAGCTGGCATAGCTGGCGAATTGACAAGTTGACTTTATGCTTGGAATACAAAAAATGAATTACAGTAATATTTCAGGATTGTTGCAACCAAATATTATGCCATTTTGAAAAAATTTTACGGTAATTTGAAGTTGAAATTTCGGAAATATTTTACGGTATTTTTTAAGAGTATGGTCAAAGAACCTAAATTAAAAATTTTAAAGAGGAACTTAAGTTAAAAAAATTAAAGATTCTTTTAAACTGTTGCCTACCAACTTTTCCTGGAAATAACATATGCCTGACCTATTCTCTTTGTGTCTTTACTTTCCCTCGCCCAAAATATTTCTGACAGCACGAATTCAAAAGGACGCTCTGAAGGGTTGAAAAAACAACTGGCGGTTTTTTTTTTCAATGAAAAACTTAAATGCACCCAAGCCAGGCATAAATGTGAAATTGGCAGTGTAGTCTGTAACGTCAGTATCTTTCTCCAATGTTGTTCATAAAACGTTTTAACTGCAGCAATAGTCATAAAGACCGATAGACAGAATAAGCTTTAAAAAACGCAACTTGAAATTCGCTACTGAAAAAACGCTACGTGAAATTCTGTCTTTTTCCAACGTTGTTCATAAAACGTTTTAACTGCAGCA
Organism: Artemia franciscana; assembly: GCF_032884065.1. Classification (NCBI taxonomy): domain Eukaryota; kingdom Metazoa; phylum Arthropoda; class Branchiopoda; order Anostraca; family Artemiidae; genus Artemia; species Artemia franciscana. The sequence continues at coordinate 31,349,197 of NC_088869.1, read as the reverse complement.
ATAGTCATAAAGAGCGATACACAGAATAAGCTTAAAATAAAGCAACCTTAAATTTGCTATTTAAAAAAAAAGCTACTTTAAATTCTGAACAAAAAATGTTGGTATAAATCTGGTACCAGAAAATAAAAAATACAATCATATAGATGAACAGCTATTTTTGCACCTGTAAAGATCAATTCCAGATTCTGTCAACTAGATTCTGACCAAAAAATGCTTTTCCTTTTTTTTTTCCCGATGTAGCTGTTTTTATGGCAACTAACGGATTTTTCACGTTTGTGTGATAATCAGTTTAACCTTACAACCCCAATTACCTGAAATAGCCACATAGAATGAATATTTTATTTATTTTCCATCTCTCTTAAGGAACTTACGTTTTAAAAATTAAAGATTCTTTTAAACTGTTTCCTACCCACTTTTCCTGGAATTTTGCATATACCTGACCTATTTTCTTTGTGTCTTTAATTTCTCTCCCCCAAAATATTTCTGCCTACATGCGTTCAAAAGGACGTTCGGAAGCAACTGGCGTTTTTTTTTTTTTTTTTCAATAAAAAATTCGTAAAATTGGTATTGTCGTCTGTGTTTACTCTTCTTTTCTCCAACGTTGTTCATAAAACGTTTTAACTGTAGCAATAATCATAAAAAAAAATGATGGACAGAATAAGCTTTAAAAACGCTACTTAAATTCTGAACACAAACTGCGGTATAAATCTGGTACCAGAAAGTACCAAATACAATCATCTAGATTCTGACCAAAAATAGTTTGTCTGTATTTTTTTTCTCAATGTTGCTGTATTTATGGCAACTAACGGATTCTTCACATTTGTGCAATTATCAGTTTAACCTTGCAACCCCAATTACCTAAAATAGCTACATAGCATGAATATTTTATTTATTTTCCATCCTTCACATACTGAAAAAACCAATTCAGCAATCTGACTGAAACTGTATAACAGAAAATGGAACTCGAGTCTTTTTCTCTTATTTGTCTTACTTCCCCCTATATGCCTTACTGCACTTTAATGCGTGAATGTAAGTAACTTTTATAAATTACTTTAAGTAAATCTAACGCAACATTTTGCTCTTCAAGTTCAAATTTTCAGTCAGCTTTTGACAGATATGTCAACAGATAACTTGTCTCCACCATGATCCAGAATCAAGATTGAAAATAAGTAGTCTTGAACAATCATTATTGCAAGTCTGAATAATGAAGTTTTACTAGTAATTTGAAAAGAATCATAAAACTGGGGAACCCCCTAGAGGTGTGAAGCATAACAGAAATCAAACACTTGTCATCTAATTTTGGAATGTTTTGCACAGGAGACACCGAAGTACTTAAGCTGGATTAGAAGCCTAACCACCACTACCATGTGCACTTCTCATTTCTAATTGTAGGATATAAAAACCAAGTAATTAGGCTATATTTGCTTACCGACTCATATCATGACGCTGCACATGCTTTACCATATCATTCCACGCTTCAGTTTTAATAACCGCTGAGTCAGATTTTGACAGATATGTCAACAGACAACGTGTCTCTACTATGATCCAGAATCAAGATTGAAAAATAAGTTGTCATGAACAACCGTTATTGGAAGTCTGTATAATGAAGTTTTACTAGTAATTTGAAAAGAATCATAAGACTGGGGAACCCCTTAGTGATTTAAAGTATAAAAGAAATCAAACATGTTTCATATAATTTGGAATATTTTGTACAGGAGACACGTCCTGCAGCTGATCTTTCAGGAAGGTTTACACTTGTAGTTTAACTTAGATAAATTCTGAGTGAACATGGATGTTAATAATAGTTGAACTTGTAAATATTAAATGAAAATATTAAATATTAAATGTTGATTTTCTGGTAAATCCTAGGGGTTTTGTTATTGAAAATAGGGATTTCTCACCAGTATTTTGGGGATTTTGAAAAATATGAAGTGGTACCTATGTAAAGTATTCATTTGATAGTTAGCCTTTTTTACATAGGGTCTGAATACCTTAGAGATTTGAAGGAAGTTTAAAAATAATGTAATAACTTTATAAACAAATTTAAAGCTGTAATTTTTTTGCTAATATTTTCTGAAGTATTACCATAATTAAACATAATTCAATTTAAAGCTAAAAAATTTGTTCTTTATTAATGAGTAATTTATAGTGAATTTAAGAACATGAATTTGTGACTGTTTAAAGAGTGAAATTAAAAAGGCATTTAGGAATTGGAAGGCTAATCATTTTCGTTACATTTTTTCACATTTTTTTTCTTGTGAATGTCGATTATTATAATTTTTACAAATGTGAACAATATATCAGAACAATAGTAGAATGATAAGATGTTCATAAAATTGATTTGCCGACAACATTAAAAGACAAATGCTGATAAGTTTTATTTCATTTACATAAAACTGTTATAGTTGTTATAATTAGAGCAACATTAAAACAAATCCGTTTACCTAACACTCGAATTAGACGTTAGGGTTTTTATTTTGTTAAATCTAGTTGGTTCACCAATTTATTTTTCCACAGAGATTATAATTTTCCCTGGGAACTGTTTTCCAAATTACTATATGCTCAAGTTTCTAAACGGAAAATTAATGAAGCGAAAACAGTTACTAAGCCATTTGCGAGCAGGTTTTTTAATGGGGAAATAACTTTTAAAGAGAAAACCAAATTTATTCTTTGTTTAAAAATGTAATAACTAAATGTAAAAAACTTGAATCAATTTCAAATTTTGTTCATACAAACACGTAAATAAAAACTTAAGAAGCTGTAATAGGAAAGGAAACTGAAAGTCTTAGCCTACAAGTTTTGGCTGTACTCAAGCAAAACTAATTCCGCATATCAATTCCAGTATAGTTTTATAACTAACTCTAATTTAGTTGTATAAGAAAACGCAGCGGTTTTTACTAGCTCTTGGGACACATGTACAAATGTTGGTAACCATGCCTTCACATAAAAGGGCCATAATAAGAAAATTCAGTGGTTTTTATGAACTTTTACGATGGATGTAAAGACGTTAAGAACCATGCCTGCGCATAAGATTGCCATAATAGGAAAACTCAGTAATTAGTTCTTGGGACAGATGTAAAGATGTTGGTAACCATGCCTTCACATAAAAGGGCCATAATAAGAAAATTCATTGGTTCTTAATAACTCTTGGGACATATGTACAAATGTTGGCAGCCATGCCTGCACATAAAAAGGCCTTAAAAAGAAAATTGGTCGGTTTGTATTAGCTCTTGGGACATATATACCAATGTTTGCAACCATGCCTGCGCATAAAAGGGTCATAATAAGAAAATTCAGCGGTTCGTATGAGCTTTTCTGACAAATGTAAAGATGTTGGGAACCATGCCTTCGCGTAAGATTATCGTAATAAGAAAACTCAGTAATTAGCTCTTGAGAGTTGTAGAGCTGTTAGCACCCATGCCTGCACATAACAGAGACATAAAACGAAATTTCAGTGGTTTTATTAGCTCTTGGGACAGTTTTGTATTTGCTGACAGCCATGCCGGCACATAAGAGAGTCATAATAAGAAAACTCAATAGCTTTTATTAGCTCTTTGGACAAATGTACAGATGTTGGCAACCATGGCTGCACATAAGCGGGCCTATTCCTTTTGCTTTTTAATCATTCCATTGTAGTTTTAATTGAGTTCACATATTATTTTGCTGCTAAGACCCTTTGAAGGGTTGATACCACTGCGACTAAAGATAAATAAAGGCTTTAAGACCAAACAGGCCTATAATGACAAGGGCTTCTTTCGTGTAATAGGAATAGAAAGTTGATTGTACATTTGTTACTTGTGGTTTTCAAATGAATGGCCAAAATGCATATATTATATTCTGCTTTCTTGTTGGAATAGCTATTGTATTTACTGGTTTAGTGTTTTCTTTTCATGCTTTTTTGAATGTTTTCAGTTCCTTCAAATCCCTTCCTTTTTTCAATACTTAAGATTTCGTCTTGGGATGTAGAAGAAAATATTCATTTTTCCTTTTGTTTTTTTTTTATATTGGCCGTAGTTCCGTTACTTTCAAGGGGTAGTTTTAAGTTCTCAAGTAGATCTCAAGCAAGAGCCTTGATCCTCACCCTTTACTAGACGCAATGACCTCGAGTTTCTGTTATACAGTACCAATCAGATTGCTCAATTTGTTTTCTCACTCTGTCTGATATTAAGGTTACTCTACTAATTAACTAATATGAGCTATTCATTAAATAGCTTAGTGGTTTTATGGTAAGCCTGTTCTGTCTGTCCGCCCTTGTTAGAATAATATCTACAAGTGTATGAATGTCACAGGTTTCTTATTTCAGTGTTTTATTTGTATACCAGTGTCCATGGTGATACTAACACATGCAAGCTTTGTCGGTACTATTGGCAAATTAATTGTCAACAGTATATGAACATTTAGCATGCACAACATGTAGGGTTTCTGTCATCGTATTTCTTCATCAGGGTTGCAGCGGTATCTGCAACCTAGTAAAGAACGAACCAAGACCCTTAGTAACCAAACAGTGAAAAACATACCATTTTCTACACTTGTTTCTGTCTTTTTTTATATTGTAGACCCGTTGTTTTCAAGGGTAGTTCTTTGATTCAGGCTACAGACAAGTATAAGTATTGATCCTCACTATTTACTTTGAAAAGTCCATGCTATTGGAAGTAAGAATAAGCATTATCACTGACCCTTGCCTTTATCCTTGTTGTTCCAGCCAGGGGACTCTAAGTTTCCTGTATAATTTTTTCGCCCGTATCAGTTTCAATCGTGCGATTTTGTTTCGAATCGACATCGTTTTTTAGGGGTTTCACGCTATTTTTTCAAAATTTCCATGAGTTTTATTTCAATATAACTTTTTACTATTAAGACTAAACGAGATATAAACCACTTTATCCACCATTTATGAATCAGCGACAACTAGAAATTTTTCTCACTAGACTGTGGTTTATAAACACGTTTTTCAATTTTTAGTTACTGAGGGCCGTGGTCCGTTCTTTACTAGGTTGCAGAAGCTGCTGAAACCATGATGAACAAATACGGTGGCAGAAATCCTATTTGTTGCATAAGCTAAATATTCACATGCTGCTAACAATTAATTTGCCAATGGTACAGATAAAGATTATATCAGTTAGTAACTCCATGGATGGACACAAAAATAAAAATAAAATTGAATAAAATAATCTTTCGCAATTTTAGTGTTCAGTTTATCATATTTTAATTATAAAGGAATCTAAACTGTTTTATAAACATTTTACCTTTGAAGAAAATAAATTAACATTTGAAAGTAAGCATACACTCTATTCTGAAACAAAAGACATATCAATGCAGCTTTACAAGAAATAATCATGGGACATCTACACTATTGTCAGCAACCATAACAACAGAAAGGACCACATTCTCCAGTGATTACGACCCTTTTAAGGATTACTGCCTCTGTGGCTAAGGATAAGCATAAGATCGTTCTCTTGTCCTCCTCCCATACAGCTGTTAACTTATAAAATGTCAAGGATACCGGATTATCTTGGAGTAGATGGCATAGGTAGGTAGGTAGGTAGGTAAATTTTTATTTAAAACCTTTATATCATATACATATTAATTAGTCGCAAAAAGCCCGTTCTGGCCTGTAATAGCGACTACATTCATGTTAGTTTAATCATCAATAATACTAACTCATTAAATACACAAACACACAAAAAAATAATGTGAATATATATGCATATATATACACACATATATACACATACCTACATATATATACATACACAAACATATCTATCTTCTATATATATATAAATAAGTTGTCTCTGTGTGTGTGTGTGTGTGTGTGTCAAGTGACGTCATTTTTGTGTGTCGACTGACGTCATGTTTGTTGATTGACGAAATTAAACACCGGGACATCGGAACACAAATGACGACCGGGACATAGGGAATATAAATGACGACCGGGACACTCAAAGAGAAAGCGACCGGGACACAAGGAATGTTCGATTAGCAATCACCATCAACAAAGCACCGGGACACAGGGAATGTAAATGACGACTAGGACACTCAAAGAGAAATTACAGACCGAGACACCGGAACACAAATGACGACCGGGACAAAAATGACTACCGGGACACCGGGACACAGGGAATATAAATGAAGACCGCGACACTCAAAGAGAAATTACAGACTGGGACACCGGGACACAGGGAAACAACAACAAAGGGGACGCCGGGGGACACAGGGGGATATATAAATGTCGACAGGGACACAGGGAATGTTCGATTAGCAATCACCATCAACAAAGCTCAAGGGCAATCATTAGAATAATGAGGTATAGATCTGAATACAGATTGTTTTTCCCATGGACAATTATATGTTGCATGTTCAAGAGTCGGTAAACCTGACAATCTATTTATATGCATAGACAATGGGACAGCCAAGAATGTTGTACATTCGCAAGTTTTACGTAGTTAAATATATATATATATATATATATATATATATATATATATATATATATATATATATATATATATATATATATATATATATATATATATATATATATATATATATATATATATTTATATATATATATATATATATGTATATATATATATCTATATTCACAGGTGGGACACAGGGACACAACTACAATGGCGCGTAACTAATAAGGCGCGTAACGACTTGCGCGCGCGGGGGGGCTTGGGGGGGGGGGGTGGCGAAGCGCCACCCCAACAGCTAGTATACACATGAATATATATATATATATACTAGCTGTTGGGGTGGCGCTTCGCGCCACCCCAACACCTAGTTGGTGGGGCGCTTCGCGCCCCCCCAAGCCCCCCCGCGCGCGTAAGTCGTTACGCGCCATATTAGTTACGCGCCATTGTAGTTGTGTCCCTGTGTCCCACCTGTGAATATAGATAGATTTATATATGTGTTTCAAACTACGTAAAAATTGCGAATATACAACATTCTTGGCTTTCCCATTGTCTGTCCATATACAAAGCCGTATGTACTAATAATGACGTCATATGCAAACGCTCTTTTTACAAACAAACAAACATGCATACACACAACTCGTTTTTATATAGATAGATAGATAGATAGATACAATACAAATTAACTACGTAAAACTTGTGAATATACAACAATCTTCGCTGTCCCATTGTCTGTGTTGCAATCTTTTAAATTGAAAAAGCAGATCCGTTGGAATCATGGGAATGCGAGGAATAAGAACAGCCTCACCCTCATAAGGCCCTGTCAAGATTGTGGCCTCTATTAGGTTTTCCATTGTTTTTTTTTTTTACGGCAAGTCGCGTGCCATTGCAAAGCTTTGGTGGGTTGATATTTCTTAAAAGTATTATTGGTAATTTTTTTAATGATTGACCTTGAGCTTTGTTAATGGTGATTGCAAATGCTAATCAAATTGGGAATTGCAATCTTTTAAATTGAAAAGGCAGATCCGTTGGAATCATGGGAATGCGAGGAATAAGAACAGCCTCACCCTCAAAAGGCCCTGTCAGGATTGTGGCCTCTATTAGGTTTTCCATTGTTTTTTTTACGGCAAGTCGAGTGCCATTGCATACCGACTCTTGAACATGCAACATATAATTGTCCATGGGAACATGATTCTAATGATTGCCCTTGAGCTTTGTTGATGGTGATTGCTAATCGAACATTGCATGTGTCCCCGTCGTCATTTATATATCCCCCTTGTGCCCCCGGCGTCACCGTTGTAGTTGTGTCCCTGCGTCCCGGTCGTCATTTATATTCCCTGTGTCCCGGTCGTCATCCAAGTATACATTCGTTTTTGAATTGGTATATGATGAAATAAATTTTTAATTTTTTCCCTTTTTTTCTTTTTAGTTTTTTTTATTGGTTTTTACCTTTTTTTAGGTTTTTTAGTTTTTTTCTTTTTTCTTTTTAGTTTTTTTTGAAGTTTTTATCTTTTTAGTTTTTTTATTTTTATTCATATTTTTTTAGTTTTCTTTTTCTCCTTTATTTTTCAGTTTTTTTCCTTTTTTTAGTTTTTTTTCTTTTTTAGTTATTTTAGTTTTTACCTTTTTTAGTTCTTTTTAGTTTTTTAGCTTTTTTCAGTTTTTTTCTATTAGTTTTTAGTTTATTTTATGGTTTATATATCCCCCCTATGCCCCCCGGCGTCCCCTTTGTAGTTGTGTCCCTTTGTTCCGGTCATCATTTATATTCCCTGTGTCCCGGTCGTTATTTTTGTCCCGTAACCCAGTCTGTAATATCTCTTTGAGTGTCCCGTTCGTCATTTATATTCCCTGTTTCCCGGTAGTCCTTTGTGTCCCGGTGTCCCGGTCTGTAATTTCGTCAGTCGACAAATATGACGTCAGTCGACAAAAAACTTCATGACGGAATAATGCTCAATCCTCATAATGACTTCAGTCGACAAACATGACATCAGTCGACACACAAACATGACGTCAGTCAACAGACATACAACTTATTTTTATATTTATAGATATAGATATAGTTTCTGTTTCAGTTTTTCTTTTTTTTTAGTTTTGCAGCTTTTTTAGCTTTTTTTCTTTTTAGTTTTTTACCTTTTTATGGCACTTGGTTTTAACCAAGTGATATATAGCAATCGCAAATTCTGTCGGTCTGTTGGTCAATGTTCATTCTAACATTGACAGTTGGAAAAATCTTCACGTGCCAAGTATGCTAAAGCTCAACAATTTATAACAAACCTCAAATTATAAGTATCTGTTTTAAGGTTTTTGAATTACTTTAATCTATTATCAAAATATTTTGAAATATTTATGCAATTCCCAGTTTTTACATTTTTTGTTTCAGTTTTCTTTTTCTTCTGTATTTTTCAGACGTAAATACATATCGCCGAACCTTTGTTTTTTTAAGTAAAATCTGGTAGGCATTGATAACCTTATCCAAGTCAAAATCCCAAACCCAATCATCATCGCTATCATTTTCAGTTTTGATACGTTTTGACTCTCGCTGTCCAGGTTGATCTTCTTCTAATTGCACGGTTTTGCGTTCTTTAGCCGCAAGCCTTTTGGCATTAACTCTCTGAGCAGTTTCCTCGACTGTTTCTTCTGTTGTAGGATTTGGTAACATTCCATCTTTTTCAATATTTTTCAATTTGTCAGTGTTCATTCTAACATTGACTGTTAGAAAAAATTTTACGTGCCAAGCATGCTAACACTCAACAATTTATAATAAACCTCAAAATTATAAATATCTGTTATAAGGTTTTCGAATTAATTTAATCTATTGTCAAAATATATAGAAATATTTATGCAATTCCCAGTTTCTACATTTTTAGTTTCAGTTTGCTTTTCAGTTTAGTTTCATTTTTATATATAGATAAGATATAATCTGGCGTAACGGACAGACAACTTATTTTTATATATATAGATATATGAATATATATATATATATATATATATATATATATATATATATATATATATATATATATATATATATACTAGCTGTTGGGGTGGCGCTTCGCGCCACCCCAACACCTAGTTGGTGGGGGCGCTTCGCGCCCCCCCCCCAAGCCCCCCCGCGCGCGTAAGTCGTTACGCGCCATATTAGTTACGCGCCATTGTAGTTGTGTCCCTATGTCCCACCTGTGAATATAGATAGATAGATATATATATATATATATATATATATATATATATATATATATATATATATATATATATATATATATATATATATATATATATATATATATATATATATATATATATATATATATATATATATATATATATATATATATATATATATATATATATATATATATATGTTTTTAACTACGTAAAACTTGCGAATATACAACATTCTTTGCTGTCCCATTGTCTGTGCATATAAATAGATTGTCAGGTTTACCGACTCTTGAACATGCAACATATAATGGTCCATGGGAAAACAATCCGTATTCGGATCTATACCTCATGATTCTAATGATTGCCCTTGAGCTTTGTTGATGGTGATTGCTAATCGACCATTCCCTGAGTCGCCATCGTCATTTATATATCCCCCTGTGCACCCCGGCGTCCCCTTTGTAGTTATGTCCCTGTGTCCCGGTCGTCATTTATATTCCCTGTGTCTCGGTCGTCATTTGTGTCCCGGTGTTCCAGTCTGTGATTTCTCTTTGAGTGTCCCGGGCGTCATTTATATTCCTTGTGTCCCGGTGTCCCGGTCGTCATTTATATCCCCCTGTGCCCCCCGGCGTCCCCATTGTAGTTGTGTCCCTGTGTCCCGGTCGTCATTTATATTCCCTGTGTCCCGGTCGTCATTTGTATCCCGGTGTCCCGGTCTGTATATACATTCGTTTTTTAGTTTTGTTTTTCTCCTTTATTTTTTTCCTTTTCTCTTTTTTTTCTTTTTTAGTTTATTTAGATTTTTAGATTTTTTAGTTTTTTTATTAGTTTTTAGTTTTTTTGTAGTTTTTACCATTTTTTTAGTTTTTTTAGTTTTTTTTTTTTACTTATGTCCTGGTCGTCATTTATACTCCCTGTGTCCCGGTCGTCATTTGTGTCTCGGTGCTTTGTCGATTGCTAATTTATATTATATTTATATTTATATTTTTTATATTTATTAATATTTTTTTAGTTTTCTTTTTCTCTTATTTTTCAGTTTTTTCCTTTTTTTTAGTTTTTTCTTTTTTAGTTTTTAGTTTTTTTTTGTTTTTACCTTTTTTTAGTTTTTTTAGTTTTTTTAGTTTTTTAGCTTTTTTAGTTTTTTTATTAGTTTTTAGTTTTTTTTTAGTTTTTGCCTTTTTTAGTTTTTTCAGTTTTTTTTTAGTTTTTAGTTTTTTACCTTTTTTTAGTTTTTTTTAGTTTTTTAGCTTTTTTAGTTTTTTTTTCTTTTTAGTTTTTTTTGTAGTTTTTACCTTTTTTAGTTTTTTTTCTTCTTTTGTATTAGTGTGAAATAATTCAGACGTCATATGCGGACAAACACGACGTCACTCGACAGACAGAGAGACAGACATAACCCACAAACAACTTATTTTTATATATATTTATTCATATTTTTTTAGTTTTCTTTTTCTCTTTTATTTTTCAGTTTTTTCCTTTTTTTTAGTTTTTTTCTTTTTTAGTTTTTAGTTTTTTTTTAGTTTTTTACCTTTTTTTAGTTTTTTTAGTTTTTTAGCTTTTTAGTTTTTTTATTAGTTTTTATTTTTTTTTGTAGTTTTCGCCTGTTTTTATTTTTTTCAGTTTTTTTTTTGTTATTAGATTTTTACCTTTTTTTAGTTTTTTTTAGTTTTTTAACTTTTTTAGTTTTTTTTCTTTTTAGTTTTTTTTGTAGTTTTTACCTTTTTTAGTTTTTTTCTTCTTTTGTATTAGTGTGAAATAATTCAGACGTCATATGCGGACAAACATGACGTCACCTGATCCACAGATCCACAGATCCACACACAGACAACTTATTTTTATATATATAGATATATATATATATATATATATATATATATATATATATATATATATATATATATATATATATATATATATATATATATATATATATATATATATATATATATATATATATATATATATATATATATATATATATATATATATATATATATATATATATATATATATATATATATATATATATATATATATATATATTTATATATATATATATATATATATATATATATATATATATATATATATATATATATATATATCTATATAAAAATAAGTTGTCTGTCTGTGGATCTTTGGATCAGGTGACGTCATGTTTCTGTGTCGGCTGACGTCATGAAATTAGTTGTCAGGTGACGTCATGTTTCTGTGTCGGCTGACGTCATGAAATTAGTTGTCGTCATTTTTGCTTTGACGGTGACGTCATTCAAGTGATATAAGACATATGTTCACGTAGAAATCTATTAATGTTTAAGTTTACAATGACTGATGAAGATGCTCAAAGAGTCTATGCCAAAAACCTTGCTGCTGATAGTTCCTCGGCACGCTTTCTTTTCTGACTTTCTCTATCAGCAGCAAGTTTTTTGGCAAAATATAAATGACACTACTACAACGGGGACGCCGGGGGGCACAGGGGGATATAAATGACGACCGGGACACCGGGACACAAGGAATATAAATGACGCCCGGGACACTCAAAGAGAAATCAGAGACTGGGACACCGGGACACAAATGACGACCAAGACACAGGGAATATAAATGACGACCGGGACACAGGGACATAACTACAAAGGGGACGCCGGGGTGCACAGGGGGATATATAAATGACGATGGCGACTCAGGGAATGGTCGATTAGCAATCACCATCAACAAAGCTCAAGGGCAATCATGAGAATCATGAGGTATAGATCTGAATACGGATTGTTTTCCCATTGACCATTATATGTTGCATGTTCAAGAGTCGGTAAACCTGACAATCTATTTATATGCACAGACAATGGGACAGCAAAGAATGTTGTATATTCGCAAGTTTTACGTAGTTAAAAACATATATATATATATATATTTATATATATATATATATATATATATATATATATATATATATATATATATATATATATATATATATCTATATTCACAGGTGGGACATAGGGACACAACTACAATGGCGCGTAACTAATATGGCGCGTAACGACTTACGTGCGCGGGGGGGCTTGGGGGGGGGGCGCGAAGCGCCCCCACCAACTAGGTGTTGGGGTGGCGCGAAGCGCCACCCCAACAGCTAGTATATATATATATATATATATATATATATATATATATATATATATATATATATATACATTCATACATACGTACACATACACATACGAATAGACATATATTACTTCAAATAATTACTCAGACCTGAAAAATTCTGGATAGCCCACTCTCATTCAATACGCTTCTCTTCACCATCTTGATCATTAATCATTCAAAAACACATTTTTAACCGGCACTTAAGCTATGGGAGATTCCCTGACTGCCGTATATACTCCAGGAATGCATTCCAAAGTGTCGTGACTATGTGTCTTGTCACATGCCCCCATCGCGTTCTATTCCTCACCTCATTAATCAGATCATTTCCATGCCGGGTAAAATACTGATGGTAAAACGAATTATGTTTAAAATAACTTCTAAAAACTTCAGGTCCTAAATTATTCAAGCACTGAAAAACAAAAATGCCTATCTGCATATCTCTAATTTGACCTACATTTAGTAAATTCAACTTTTTAAATATACTTAACGTACTATCAGTTGATCGGTCACAACTTCCAATAACACGAACAGCTTTATTTTGCTTTACCTGTACTCTCTTGAAATTTGTGTAAAAATCACTTGCCCATATCATATATCCATAATTAATATAAGACGATACTAACGAATGGTACAATGAAAGCATTACTTCAGTTGGGAAAAAATGTTTAAGTTTACGCAGCATCCCAACACCTCTTGAAACTTTACATGAAATCACATCTCTATCTTTTTTCCAGCCGAGTTTATTGTCCACTATAAATCCCAGATATCAAGTTTCTTGAACTTCTGCTAGAGTAGTTCCATTATATTTAATAGCTCCTGGAGAAGTGGTAGGTGCTATTCCCATTCAAGTGAGTGCAATAAAATTTTGTTTTGGTTGTATTTATTGCAAGCCGACTTAGAGAGACGAATGTATGCAGTCCTTTAAATGCTTCATTAGCATTATCAGTAAGTTCATTGAGAGTCTTTCCTGTAACTGTAAGTGCGGTATCATCTGCAAATGACGTAATTTTGGCTCGTAGTATGTAAAACCTCACACTATCACAATATATAAGGTATAATAGCAGACCTAAGACTAAACCCTGTGGAGCTTCACAAGTAATTGGATAACATTTAGAAATCGAACAATCTAATATCACTCTTAAGAACCTTCCATTCAAATAAGATTCAAACCATTTAAAACAATCATCCTTTATTCCTAGGCAACGTAATCCTTTCAATAAAATGCTAAAATCTACTGTATCAAAAGCTTTTTTTTAATCTGTAAAAATCGACATACAAAAATCCCTTTTATCTAGTTCACTATTTACAGTATCCATCAGGTCTTCCAGAGCATGCACAGTTGAATGAGCTGTCCTGAAACCAAATTGCGTGTCATATAAAATTAAATAAAAAAAAATAGTTTTTTTAATTGAAAATAAGGAGCGACATTAAAACTTAAAAAGAACAGAAATTACTCCTTTTATGGAATGGGTTGTCCCCTCCTCCACGCCTCGCTCTTTACGCTAAAGCTTTTAATTGTTTTAAAAAGTAGAATTATGGCAAAGAGTTAAACTTTTAATTTCGCTCCTTACTTTCAATTAAAAATATAGTTTTTTTTATTTAATTTCTGAACGTTTTTGAATTAATGCATGTTTGATTTTGGCTTTCCGCACATAAATTATTAAAATGAAATTTGTATATTAATTCTTTTTTTGGCTAAATGGCTTTCTCTTAGTCTTGATCAGACGATTTTGAGAAATAAGGGGTGGGGAAGGAGGCCTACTTGTCCTCCAATTTTTCGGTTACTTAAAGAGGCAACTAGAACTTTTAATTTTTAAGGAACGTTTTTATTAATAAAAAAATATGCATAACTAAAGAATTAGCTTACGTAACAAACTTTTATATTTTTATTATGTATACGAGGGGGTTTGTACCCTCGTTAATACCTCGCTCTTTACACTAAATCGTAAGTTTTGTCCCAGTTCTTTAAGAATGACCCGTGAATCAAAAACGCCGTAGAATAAATAGTTGAAATTACTAAAAATTCTTTAGCATAAAGAGCGAGGTATTTATCTCCTCCTAAATACCTCGCTCTTTATGCTACAGTATTTTTAGAACCCCTCATATGCGTAATTATCTCTGTTCGTTTTAAGTTTCAATGCTACTCCTTACTTTCAATTGAAAAAACGTTTTCATGTTTATTTTTTCATTGTTTTTTTATAGTAATGCTAGAAAATCCTGCGCCCTTTTCATTGAATTTTTTCCCCCATGACATATCCCTCCAAGGACAGATCCTCTCATATAGCCCCCTCCCCTCAACCCCACCCCCAAACCAAAAATATCCCCCCTGAAAACGTCTGTACACTTCCAAATAACCATTACTATATGTAAACACTGGTCAAAGTTTGCAACTTGCAGCCCCTCCCCCAGGGATTGTGGGGGAGTAAGTCATTCCCAAAGACATAGTGGTTATGATTTTCGACTATGCGGAACAAAATGTCTATCTCAAAATTTTGATCCGTTGACTTTGGGAAAAAATAAGCGTGGGAGGGGGCCGAGGTGCCCTCCAATTTTTTTGGTCCCTTAAAAAGGGCACTAGAGCTTTTCATTTCGGTTAGAATGAGCCCTCTTGCGACATTTTAGGACCACTTGGTCGATACGATGACCCCTGGGGAAAAGCAAAAAAAAAACAAATAAACACGCACCCGTGATTTGTCTTCTGGCAAAAAATACGAAATTCTACACTTTTGTAGATGGGAGCTTGAAATTTTTGCTATAGAGTTCTCTGATACGCCGAATGCGACGGTGTGATTTTCCTTAAGATTCTATCACTTTTAGGGGATGTTTCCCCCTATTTTCCAAAATAAGGCAAATTTTCTCAGGATCATAACTTTTGATGACAAAGACTAAATTTAATGAAACTTATATATTTAGAATTAGCAGGAAAATTCCATTCTTTTGATGTATCTTTTAGCATCAAAATTCCGTTTTTTAGAGTTTCGTTTACTATTGAGCTGGGTCGCTCCTTACTACAGTTTGTTACCACGAACTGTTTGAAAAATCCACATTTAATTAAATACTCGTAAAGTCTTTTACGCATTGCTTTTTCATAAATTTCTGACAAAACTGGCAAAATCGATATGGGTCTCCAGTTTGAGATGTCGGTAAGTGATCCTGCTTTTAGCAGCGGGACAACTTTTGCTAGCTTCAACGGATCAGGAAATTGTCCTTCTTTAAAAGATAGATTTATCAGATTGACAAATATGGGTACTACTGTGGGTAGTATGGATTTCAAAGCCCGTAGATTTAGTCCATTTATTCCTGCGCTGTTTGACTTAACTGATGCTACAATTTTATTTACCTCATTTGTTGTACACGGTTCAATATTCATTTGGTGCCCATCACCTCGATTGTCTTCAAACTCCAATGTCAATGGTTGGTCGCTAGGAGTTTTGCTTTGGATCATTTTTCCGATATTCTAAAAATAGTCTGCGAACAGTTCAGCTACTTCAACTGGGTTATCAGCAATCCTATCATTTGTTTGAATAGCTATAATTTGTTTTTTCTTTGTTCCTTTTATGACTTCATTTACAGCTTTCCAAGTCTTCTTCGGATCATTTTTATTTTCTTCAAAATAAGCTGTATAGTAATTTTTCATTTTTCTCCTCCTTAGAGAGTTTGTTTTATTTCTATATTCTATAAACTGAGCAAGATTATCATCATTTGGCTGACTTGAATAATGCTTAAACAGATAATTTCTATGCTGTATCATATATAAAAGTTCCTCATCAACCCATGGTTTCCTAGGAGAATTGTTTTTCAGTTTGACAGTTTTCACAGGGCATGTCCTGTCATAAATTTGGTTTAAAGCGACGTAAAACTTTTCGAAAACTTTAGATTCGTCTTTTCCTCTAGTACAGTTTCCCATAAATTTCCTCAGCAAACGTTTTCAAATTATTTGCTTTCAAATCTCTAAAGCTCATTTGCTGACCTTTAAATCTCTGTCTAGTAGTCACTTTCAACCACGCTAATATTGGGAGGTGATCCGATAAAGGAGTTAGTATAATATCCGCATGGGTTATTCGTATTCTTTCCCCAGTTATGAATACATGATCAATAAGCGTTGCGCTGTGCGTAGTAAGTCTTGTTGGAATAGCCGTTACAGGATGCAGATTATAAGACAGCATGAGATTAAAAAAATCTAAATTAAAACTATTAAATTTTTCAAATCATAATTAAAATCTCCCATACAAACATATTCAAGCCTTGAACTACTCACTATGCCCTCTAAAGATTCATAACCATGCTTAAAATCTTCAAAAGATGCACTAGGAGGTTTATAAATCAGAATAAATAAAAATTTTCTTCCAAGAACATCCATTTCTAACGGTAAGCTTTCAAACTTACCTTCAATCCAAATTTCCATATCATCACGAATTTTATACTTACTCTCTGACTAAAAAAGCCAGGCCTCCTCTACCCAATACTGAACGACTTCTTGATTCAAGATGATAACCCGGAAAATCGTAAGACGAGAGCGGACTATCCTTACCAAAGAATGTTTCACATAGACCTAATAACTGGATTCTTTTTTGAGAAATGAGAAATAGAGAAATAAGAAATAAGAAGATGTAACGTGACAATTCCAGCTGCACACAAAAAAATCATTATTTGAAGTAGCGGTTCCTAAGCTATCAATATATCTACTCGGTTTTGCTGGTTTAAAACTAATTTCTGAATTTTCTGACGCTGTATCACACAATAAAAGTTCATCAATAGCAAATGGCTCACTTTCATACTGCGCCATTTTTGATCTTTCAAAACATTTCAAATATCCATCTCATAATAATAAGAGAAAGAAATACTATAACACTTGGATTTCTAAATGGTAGAAAGAAAATAGAAACACAAATAAAGCAATAAACAAAACACAATAAAAAACGAATAATAAAAGAGTAAACAAATAAGTAAAAAAAGAGAAATAAGAAAAAACCAACAAAACAAATATTTATTACACACAGTCAGATATGAATCGAATTTTTTTGACATGGTTTTGACCAGATGGTTTTGCAAGAATCAGGCCGCGATCGAACTATGCATTTTTATTTCCGTATTTCTCTTCCTTCTTGTAAGATCATGTTTCCTTCTTGTAAGGGCTTCGCCAATAAATATACCACTACCCGCCAATGAGGCTTTTGCCTTATACACTTTCCGAGCCATTTTTTTTATCAGTAAACTTCACTATGACTGGAGTAACTTTGTTTATCAAGCTTTCAGACTGGTTGCCCATTCTAACTCTGTAAACGGCCGCCATATCAAAAGTTGTTATGCTGGGTAGGTTAATCTTGTCAGATAAAAGGTGAATTGTGGTGGTTTGGAGGTTGAAGTTAGGTTGCTGCCTTAATCCAAAAAGTACCAAGATATCCAGTAACGAATCCTGGTCAAAATCGTCTAGTTTCACCTCCAGTTTTTCATTTCTTTCTTCTAGATTTTCTATCTGGTTTCTTAATGTCTTTAGTGAGTTCTCAATTTTCAGAAATTTCGGATTGTATTCAACCGATATCGCATCATGGATTTGCGAAACAATACTATCTACCGATTCTTTCATCGTATTTTTGTTCTTTAGCCTTTCCAAAGTTTTTGAGTTTATGCTTTCCATTAGTTCATTTTTTGTTCTCTCTAACTCAGATTCAGTTGCCGCGATTCTGTCTTGTAAATCTGTAGTAGCTGTAGACATTGCTGCAGTAGGCTGATTTTGGGCTTCGGTCTTTATTGCCTGGTAAGTTTTTGACTTAGACTTGTAGACATTTGGTGAAGTAGAAAGTTCTGCGAATGCTTTCTTTACAGATTGACTAGGATTTACACTAGCATTTGTATCGTACGTCGATAGATTTGACTCAAGAAGTCGATACTCTTCGTGGGTACCATAGCAGAACCTGAATATAAATATTCAGGCCTAAGCTGAATATAGAACAGAAGGGGATTAAGGATTAACATGGATAATTCCCCCATTTTTCCTGGTAGGGGGTATATATATATATATATATATATATATATATATATATATATATATATATATATATATATATATATATATATATGTATATAGAGGCTCACCTGTTGGTATATTTGACTCATACCATTTTTTGGTCAAGTTGCATCCTCAAATTCTAATGCAAGACTAATGAAATTTACATTCTAGTATCCGGTTTTATACCCCCTGGGACAATAGAAAATTACTCGATCCTTCTAAGAGAATAGTGGGTCACCTGGCCTATTACTCTTACTCCGGTATTTCCCAAGTTATATGGAAGCTTTTTAAATGATTGGTTGAAAATAAAAATCATCATAAATGTTCACCAAAGGCAATTCGGAAATTTGTGCTCTACCCCTACCACACACAATCTGAATCACCTTTTGGACACTATATGTAATAAACTTGAAAAACCCAATACCTGGCTCAATGTTATCACAGTTGACTTACAAAAAGCTTTTGATTTTATCAATCATAATATATTAATAAAAATAACTAACCAATGACTTCCTAGATGACCCCTACTTAAGAAGGATAATGTCGTCCTTCCTTTCTAATAGAACGCAAATCGTCAAATACTTGAATGTTGACTCTGATTCCCTCCCAATTTATAATGGTGTACCCCAGGAAACCCTCTTAGGCACAATTTTATTTCTTACCATGATAAACAGTTTTGTTGTCGATTTCCCGGATAGATGGAAATTTGTTGACGATTTAACTGTCTTAGAAATATGTTTTAAAAATCTAAAAAGTAACCCAATGGCCATCTTGGAGACAATCTCAGATGAAGCTGTTGCTAGTGATATGAGAGTCAACCCTTTAAAGCCAACAGTTTTAACAATTGATTTCCTAAAAAGTCACCCTTCTTTCTCCTATCCTATCCCCCTAAAATGACTGTAACTACTGTGAAATTACTCGGCGTTACCTTCTAAAGCGACGTAAAATGGGATTGCCACGTTAATGATTTATTTATTAAAACAAATGCTGCATTTTCTTTCCTCAAACTCCTAAATAAATTTAAATTCCGAAATCGCATTGTTTGAAGATTTTTCTCTCTTTTGTACGTCCTACCCGTTTGGCATCCTCACATCTCCAGATAATTGTTGGACAGAATAGAGACAGTTCAAAAAAGGTGCCTAAGAATTATCTTCATTGAGGGTTAAGTGCCTTACAATTCCCTTCTTCGGAGAGCAAATCTAGTCACCCTTAAGGAAAGGAGAGAACAAATCTCATTGATTTTTGCCCACAAAGCCGTGAATAACCCTCGAATTAATTCTCTTTTCCCTAGTGATCATTTACCCCCCCCCCCCCCGAACTCACTCCTCACGTTTTTCTTCAAGAAAAATCCCCTTGTTGCCCTAATGAGAGTGTCCACTGAAAGATATAGAAGAATGTTCATCCCTCACATAGTTGAAATTTTAAATCAATACCCCCCTTCTCAATATACTTTTATCTTAGAGTTCTAGTGTGTATTTTTCAATTGTGTACTTTGTAATGCTTGCTGGATACACTTTTGTTTAATTTTGTATTATCCTGTTTTAGCTTTACGAGTTGATTGACCTTTTATTGATTGCGATTCTGTAATTTTGTACTGACACTAAAGCGTGAATTCGGCCCTTTTGGGCTTATGATAGCCACTTTTTTGAATAAAATCTTATCTTACCTGACGCTTCTGCTCCTGGAAATAGAGGGACATCCTTTGTTTGTCCTGCTAGTAGAATAACAAGATTTTTGTCCCTAGAAAATTAACAGACGTCCAGATTTCATATCGGCTCTGTTCATAGGAATGGCAGAAAAACACATAGTTTGCAGGCTATGTGTGTGTGAAGCATAAAAATACTGGGTTAAAATCAATTTGGACCCTGTTCTTACTTGAGGGGGCCTTGAAGGTTTTCTCCTGGCCCGCATAGGTTTTTTAAACAATTAAAAAAAAACATTCCCTGTTACGTAACAAGCACCTGCATCTTTTAGAAAACATTCCCTGCTGCGTAACAAGTACATATACTAAAATATCTTCTGAAGTTGATGCAAAGTGCCTAAGCCAGTTTAGAAAAAGACAGCTAGAAGTTCATGGGAGCTCCAGTATGAATAGAGGCTAAGGGTGATCTTAGGCTTAAATTGGTCGCAATATGGTCTTAGCGTTGCTCATCTATCACCAAGTGTCGACGTGAACACAGACGCACACACACACACACACACACATATATATATATATATATATATATATATATATATATATATATATATATATATATATATATATATATATATATATATATATATATATATATATATATATATATATATTTATATATATACATATATATATATATATGATAAATTTGTATATATAGTAAAGCATATTATTAATTTCTAGCGTATTATATCGTGTTTCTAAGTTTCCAGCAGCAAGATATGAATCCAATGCCCAATGCTGCTGAGTCGATAATGGCGATGTTTCTTATGTCCATGAACGATTTCGATTCAATATTTGAAGCATTTGCGAAAACTGATCACGAAATAGTTGGCAAGGTAATTAAAGCTTGCTTGATCTGTAAAAGTAAACTATAATATGTTTTTTACGGCTCATGTTCGATTTGTTGAGCCCGATTTTGTAATCATCCTATTTCAATTTGTACTTTGATTCGATCAGATAGTGGTCAATGGCCATTCTCAAAGTTATAAAAAGATGTATTTATACAGAAATATATATACTTGAACATAAATATACAGAATATTAATACACATATTTGGTATAAGTACGTTTTTTTTTAAACTGTAATGATTTAGTTTATCTGCTGAGGACGACCACTGGTGCATGCGGTCAAAATACCCAAATTTTTGTACCTGTTCTCACTGTCTAATAAAAAAACTTCCCCATTTGAACTTTTATTCGTTCGTTAATTTTTCAAATATATTCTTTAATTCTTCACCTTATTTCAGGTTCTTGCTATAAACAAAAAGTTTTGGTTCAACTTATACCAATTCCAGATTGAAACTGTTATTAAACCTAGCCATTCTTGCCAAGCTGCATTTAGGGGGGGTTAGGGGGTTTGAAACTCCCCTCGAAATGTTTTTCCAATCGGTAAAAACGTAACAAAAATAAATACAAACCAATTTTGATGTATTTTTTGAAGCTGTTTTGAGCCCCCCCCCCCAAAAAAAAAAAACAAATACTTTTGCACTCCCTTCCAAAAAAAAGAAAGATTGATGGTCCTGTATGTCCATATCTAAGTATCCATATCCATATATATATGATGTAAGCTATAGCACTAAACCATATTTGTATGTACAAATGCAGAAACATCTGGTCTGTCGCAATCTTAAAGATTCTGCATTAAAAAGGAAATGATTTACATATAGAAAAACAACAAGTTCATAATACCCATGATGATAAAGACTATTTTATAATACTTGAAAGTTCAAACAAGTGTTTGTAATGCTTTGCAGACATTTCACAAAATCATTTTAAAGCCATAAAAATAGCACAAAATAATGTTGAACAGGTAATTTCTGAGCAGCACTTTTAGCTTAGTAGCCATTAATTTCTTTTAATTTTTCAGTGTTTGTTTGTTATTTAAATGGTTATAGTAGCTTTTTTATTGTTAATCTACTCATTGCTATGATGGGTAACACTTGTACGAAGATTGAAGCTCCCTCACACAAAAATTCGGAATTTTGCATGTTTTGCATGAAGAAAGTGTGCGTTCGTGCGTACAGATGCGTTTTCTTTTACCAGTGGTAATTGTACCAAACCAGTGATCCTAAAAGATCGGAAGAAGGCTCATTTAATTGGAAATAAACAGTTCTATTGCCGTTTTTAAGTGACAACAAAGATTGAAGAGTAGTTAGTCCCTTTCCCACGCCCCTTTTTTCCCCAAAGCGATCCAATAAAATTTTGAGATGGCCAATTTACTCAGCATAGTAGACAGGTCCAATAAATGTGCTTTTGGATATGACATGACCCCGAAGGAAAAAGCTTGAGGAAAAAGCTGCAAGTTACCCAATTTGCCCATTGTGCAAACATAGTATAGTTAATAGGTAATTTCTGAACAGCACTTTTAGCTTAATAGCCATTTATTTCTTTTAATTTTTCAGTGTTTGTTTGTTATTTACATGGCTATAGTAGCCGTTCTTCTTGTTAATCTACTCATTGCTATGATGGGTAACACTTATACGAAGATTTCAGAATGTAAAAACGAGTGGCAGCGACAGGTAAGCTATCTATTCTTATTAACTGCCATCTATCTTTGTTGTAAGCCTTGAAAAGTAACTTTTTCGAGTATTTTTCTCTTTTGAAAAATGAAATGGTTGACCCAAATTAGGTCCAAGACACGTTTGGCGGTAAATATTCTACCGTAGCAAAATCAGTCGATTATAATAACTCTAGTAGACCGTAAGTGACCATAAATAGATTATATTAATCTAGAAGATGTTATAGATCAAAGATAAATCATAAAAAAATCTTAAGCTTTTTCGTATTTTCGTTGAAAATAATTGTAAACGACAAATTTGCATATATCTTTTTATACATTGAACAATAAATTGTCTGTCCCCCACCCCTCCTCTATAATCACATGGATTTATTACACATACATATAATACTTGAAGGAAACAAAAAAAATTGAAGCTATTCTGAAAACCAATAGCTATAAATTTTCATGATGTAAATGAATTGAAATTGTGCTTATATAACATTTACTTTAGGGTATCGGCGTTAGGTGCTAAAATAAACGATTGGTTATTTTGCCATTCGTTTGTCGTAGTGACAATGGACGACTGCGTCGCTACCGTCGACGTTAGTTTTACCAAGCCTTTGTTTTGCCACCCAATTTCTCCGTCGAGATACTATCTTATAAACTTCTGTAAAAAATACCAAATGTATGTCGTGTAAAATTGTCTCAATTATATAATCTTTAAAAGTAAACGTAAGGCTAATTAATGCAAATATTGATACCGTAGCCATACAATAATTCAGGCCAATTAACGCTAAATACCAAATCTGATTAACGTAAAAGTTAGATTTCAATCAATAGTAAATGTGAATCATTGAAAAATTTTCAATAATGTTGAAAGTAATTATAAGCATTAATTGTAGGCCGATTGAAAAATTACAGTAAACCCAAAAAGGTTATTTTAATAAACGCCTAAGGGTAAAAAATTCGTAAAAATTAAATGATCATCAGGATACTCACTATAAAGTAAACTTAGCATGCTTTTATTTTATTTTATTATTAATCAATAACAAATGTTGAACTATTTCCCTTAATAAAATTAATAAAAGGCATTAGTAAAACTAATCAATAAATAATTTCAGCAAGAAGCTGAAAATGTATACAAGCGTACTGAAAATAATATTTGGCCTTTTCCAGTTTCATTTGCTAGACAAATAGAAAATTGAGTTCTTTGTGAAGTCCTTAAAGGCTGTGCGATACTAAAAGACTGGTAATAAACTTGAAACCTTTTTTTCTTTTGTTGGTATGAAAAGGAATTATTCATAAGTAATAAATACTATTATCTCTAATTGATAAGTGAAGAGACCAGAAAACTTTTCACCTAGTCTTTTCATAAGCCCTATAACTATGGTCTGTTCTCCAAACTGCAAAATCGTCCATCTTTGTTATTATTATTGTTATTATTATTACTATATTATTATTATTAATTATAATTAATAAATGAAGAAGCCAGAAATCTCTTCAACTACCCTTTACATAGACCCTAAGACTATGGTCTTTTAACAGCATTTGTAACTTACTCAGATTTGATTCCTGTATAATACACTGCATCTAACCATTCCAGGTACTAGGGCAAAGAAGACTAAAAAAAATCTTTAATCGGGTAGTAAGTACTAGAGGATTTCATAATTGATTTCAACTCAATTTACTATACTTGCAGTAACAGTTTTTGTAACTGTTGTAGCTTTTCTGTAACTTGTAGCAACAGTTGTAGCAACAGCAGCAGCAACATTTTTATATTCTTCAGCAACACTTCAGTAAAAGTTTTTTATTTCACTTGAACGTAAATTTGGCATTGTAAGAAGTCACTAAAAATAAAAGTTTTAAACCTTTCAGTTTAACTGAAAGTTTGAAGTTTCAGTTTAAATTTTCAGTTTAAAGAACGTTTATCCTCACTAGTTATTACTCTCACCTCTTTACTTTGAAAAACTCCCCATTGATGCAGATGAACTATGGACATGGAAGAGCTTAGAGTAACAAAACATGCTATATTTCTATGCATAAGAGATAAAAAAAAACTGTCATTAGAAGACTAGCCAGGAAAAAATGCTTCAGTTATCGTATCATTCCGATACTATGAGTAATCTTAACAGAAATATGACAGGCATGATTCTTTAAGTTTAGACACTTATCAAGAACAACTTCATGGACAACTTCATAGCACATATGGTAACATTTTCCATTGAGGTGTAACTACTCAATAAATAATGACGAATAGGACCTCTTCAATATAATACCAAGGTGCCTTTTTGTGGTTGAGCTTCAGGTTGTTTAGTAAAAAAACGAGGGATAAAAAACGTTAGGGCATGCCAAATTTAATGCCACTTCATAAGCTTTAGGTTATTAAGTCTCATCACGAGACTTTAAAGGCATACCATACTTCTTTTCAAAATGTTCATCAGCTCTTTTTATGTCATAGCAGCCACTACATAACGGGTATCCTCTACAAAACATGGCAGAGTAGTATTGAAAACAGAATTTTTTCTGGCTGACAGACCGCACCTTATCAGACACTGGTCTAAATCGCGAATGTATATACAAAACAATAGGGGGAGGGGGTCAAAACCAAACCTCATGGAACGCAGCATTTTATTTTTTTTCAATTGATGTAAAATTTCCTCTTTTCAAAGCACTGGGTCTGTTCATTCTGAAGAGATCTCTGAAGAGAAAATTGAAAGATTCTAAAGAGAAAACTGAAATATATTACTATTAGTGCCACAATTCTCTGCTTGTTTTATTAATATTTTATAGTCAACATAGTCCAAAGCTTTCTTGATATCTAGGGATACTGTGGCAACTTTCAGACCTCACACCAGACTCAAGGGCATCATGAACAAACGGTGTCAACAATAGAATAGCTTGTTCAGCAGACATTGCTTTTCCGAAGCCAAATTGAGTTGAACAAAAAAATTACCTTCATTCAAAGAACATTGAAATTCATTTTTATCAGCCTTAGCATTACTTTAAATATAAATATACAACTTACTGCTTATAAATTTACCCTTCAATAACCTTTAAAACAGAAAATATAACTTTATCTTAGAAAAAGGGTGGGACGCCCCAAAACAAGACACAATTTCTGGTATAACCTGCATATTAAATTCAATGTACGAGTGAACAAGTCCAGTATATAAATATACTGACTATAAAAACTCTAGAACACTTTTTAGTAATCATTATAAAAGGATTCCGAAAATAAGTTTTTAAAAGTAAAGAGCTACATTAAAACTTTAGATGAGCAGATAGTTCCAGCGAAGAATAAAAAAACCATAAACCAAATACTAATTAAAATAAATAATCTCAACAAATATAAAGATAACAGACACTAATCTAGATGTATAAAACAATCCTAAACGATTAAAAATTAAAATCAATGCTCAAGTAAAACGTAAAATTGTAAAATTTCTACAAACAAGAGTTTGGCTGCTGCCTCCCCTCTCTAATCGTTGATATTCTAAAGCCTGTAGCATCATTTGGATTTTATTAAAAACTATAAGTAATTTAAGCAGCGTCTATCGGTTTTTCGTATTATCAAGGAAAAAAAATTCACTATAATAGTCAAAATGACTGAAAATACTTACTGAAAATAAACAGATTGTTCAATATGTAATGATACTACATCACGGTCCAGTGAATGATAAGCTTCAGAAAAGTGCTGATTACTAGCATCTTAATCAGCAAAGCAGCAATTTTAGCCCAAAAAGGGCCAAAATTCTATCGTGCAGGAAATGTAAAGTTGTCTTAGAACTATCGAAAAGCTATTTAAATAGTGTCCTTGCTTCGAAGACCAGACTTGTACGCTATGGAACGCTTTTCCTGCTTACGCTGGTATTACAAAAAAAGAAACTGTTAGGGTAGAAAGTTTATTCCGAAAACTTTCGATTAAACAGTATCTCAAAATTGCAAACCAGTTATATGGTTCTGGAGCATCTGCACTCTAAAGACGGGGAGGACTTGCTAGATGTTTTAGAGAAAAAATTACTTACAGACTGTGGCTAGCTGTATTTCAAACAGCAGGCCGTACGAAAAGTTGTTTCAATTCTGCTTTTTAGGGCTATAAACAGAGATTAGTTGAGATAACTAGGGCATGCTCTGAGAATGAAGGATAGCAAATTACCATTGATTTTCCATTTCAACCACTTCCTTGATAAAAAAATGTGTAATATTTCCCTTTTTTCCTTATTTTAAATGCACTTCAAATATAGAATGTTCATGCCTTATTTACAATAATAAAAAGTTTTCATTTTTTGAACTAATTAGAGGTAAAAATAGAAAATCACTCAATTCTCTGTTTCCTTCACTAACCACTGCCTATTTTATCACCATATAAAAGTCATGTAAATATTGTAACTTCTACAGTTTCAAGATTGTCACTTTCTCACCGACCCAAGACCAACACTCCTTGAAAATAAAGAGATCATCTGATAGAGCGTGTTACCACCATCTGTCAAACTAATTCCTCTCTGACAATATTTGAGCAAAAGTATTTCGTGAGCATATTCACAAAGCCCTTTGCTCAAAAGCTTTCTGTCAGCTGGCTATTTTTTCTCTCTAAAATACTCTTAATAAAGCGTAAGTCAAACTGTAGCTTTCAGAAGGGTAGGATTGATTAGGGTAAAATAACCGTGTACATGATAATTTTCAGTAGTTATAAGTTTTAATGCTGATCTTTACTTTCATTCAAATTTAGTTGTTTTTTTTTTAATTGTCGAAAAGGCACTACATTCTTTTATAGATCAAATACTATTAGTTTTTAGGTTAAATAATCTTTTTGATAATTAGTTCTAAATAATACTGTGTAACAAATTTTTAAGCTGATGAGCCTGATTGATAACATATTGCAATTTATTTATAGATTATATTATTTTGTAAGGGTGCAGTGTTTTTGTGTTTTTTGTTTCCAAAATCTAGACTTATTAATCAGGACCCTCGGATTTTGGTACTGTTAATATGGTTTTAGTATGCCATTTACCTGTAAAAATTCGGTAAGTAAATTGTACCTATAAGCTTTATTTTATCAAAATCATATTCAAAGTCTTAAAGAGATAAAGCAACTTCTATGGTAAGGATAATAACGTTGAAATATTTTAATAAAAGTAGGAGATAGTCACAATGGTAGAAGATAGCCGGTCTTTTCCTAATTCAATTTTGCTTTGCTGGAAAACATTTCCTTCTTTTACGATTAGAGTTTTTTTCTTTATTTCTTCCGTCTATCCTTAATAATATTTTGGGTTTTGTCAAATATTGACTATTACTTTTTATTCAGAAAGACGATTGCTGTAAAAGCAACCTGATTATTTTTACGTTTATTTTAATAGTGGGCACGTATTGTTCTTGTGGTTGAAAGAGGAGTGCCACCAAGTGAGAGATTGAGGCAGCAGATAGCCTATTCTCAACCAACAGTGACGGGCCACCGTGCTTTGGTTCTTCGTATTCCTCAATCGGTAAGTTTATTTAAAATTTTATTTCATACGTTCTCCAACTCAAAGAATATGGGTAACTTATTAGAACGGAAATTGGCGCTGGTGTTAGCCATAGAAAACATCAGCACCGTCTAACGTTTCGTGACAGAAAGTATTTTTCAATGCTGTCTAATCGTTTTTATGGCACTTGGTATTAACCAAGTGACATATAGCAGTCGCAAATTCTGTCGGTCTGTCTGTCGGTCCCGGTTTTGCTACTTTAGGCACTATCAGGTAAGCTAGGACGATGAAATTTGGCAGGCGTATCAGAGACTGAACCAAATTAAATTAGAAATAGTCATTTTCCCGATTTGACTATCTGGGAGGGAGTGGGGGTCGGTTAATTCGGAAAAATAGAAAAAAAGAAGTATTTTTAACTTACGAACGGTTGATCAGATCTTAATGAAATTTGATGTTTGGAAGGATATCGTGTCTCAGAGCTATTATTATAAATTCCGAACGGATCTGGTGACATTGGGGGGGAGGTGGGAGGGGGAAACCTAAAATCTTGGAAAACACTTGGAGTGAAGGGATCGGGATGAAACTTGGTGGGAAAAATAAGCACAAGTCGTAGATACATGATTGACCCAACCGGAACGAATCTGCTCTCCTTGGGGTAGTTGGTGTTGGGGGGGGGGGGTAATTCTGAAAAATTTGAAAAAATGAGGTATTTTTAACTTATGAACGCGTGATCGGATCTCAGTGAAATTTGATATTTAGAAGGATAGTTTGTCTGAAAGCTCTTATTTTAAATCCAGACCAGATCTGGTGACATTGGGGGGGGGTTGGGGGAGAGAGCCTAAAATCATGGAAAACGCTTAGATTGGAGGGATCGGGATAACACTTGGTGGGAAAAATAAGCAGAAGTCCTAGATACGTGATTGACATAATTTGAACGGATCCGCTCTATTGGAGGGGGGGGGGGGGTTGATTATGAAAAATTAGAAAAAATGACATTATAAATGTCAATTAGAAATTAAAAAATGTATTTTTAACTTACGAAGGAGTGATCGGATCTTCATGAAACTTCATATTTAGAAGGACCTCGTGTCTCAGATCTCTTATTTTAAATCTCAACTTGATCCGGCGTCATTAAGGGGGGGGAGCTGGGGGGAGGGGGTCGAAATCTTAGAAAATACTTAAAGAAGAGAGATCAGGATTAAACTGGATTGGAAGAATAAAAACATGTCTAAGAAACGTGACTGACATAATCGGACCGGATCTGCTCTCCTTGGTGATGTTGGGGGAAGGGGTTATTCGGGAAAATGAGGTATTTGTAGCTTACGAACGGGTCACCAGATCTTAATAAAATTTGATTTTTAGAAGGATTTTGTGCTTTAAAGCTCTAATTTTAAATTCCGACCAGATCCTGTGACATTGGGGGAGTTGGAGGGGGAACCGGAATTCTTGGAAAACGTGAAAATTGGGGTATTTTTATCTTACGAATAGGTGATCGGATCTTAATGAAACTTGATATATATAGAAGGATCTTATGTCTCTGATGCTCCATTTTCGGCTCGAATTGGTTCCGGGACATAGGGGGTTAGAGGAGGGAAACAGAAATCGTAGAAAACACTTAGAGTGGAGAGATCGGGATGAAACTTGATGGGAAGAATCAGCACAAGTTCTAGATACATGATCGATATAATTGGAACGGATCTGTTCACTTTGCAGGAGCTGGGGGGTGTTAGTTTGGATTGGGTGTTAATTTGCTGTTAATTTGGAAATTGAGTCTTTGTCGCAAGTGTACTTTTTGAAACAATAAAAAAATTTAGCGTAAAGAGTGAGGCATTGAGGAGGGGACTACCTCTTTCATATGCGGAACAATTTCTGTCCGTTTTAAGTTTTGATGTCGCTCCTTACTTTCAGTTAAAAAACTTGTTTTTTTTTATTTAATTTCTAAACGTTTTTGAATTAATGCATGATTTGATTTTGGCTCACCGCACATGAATAATTACAACGAAATTTCCACATTAGTTTTTTTGCTAAATAGCTTTCTCTTAATTTTGATCGGACGATTTTTGATAAGAAAAGTGGGCGGGTGAGGAGGCCTAGCTGCCTTCCAATTTCTGGTTACTTAAAAATTCAACAAGAGTTTTTATTATTTTTTTAGAACGTTATTGTTAGTAATAAATATATGTAACTTACGAATGAACTTACGTAGATAAGATGAACTTATCTGTGTATTTGTATTACGTATATGAGGGGGTTTGCCGCCTCGTCAATACCTTGCTCTTTATATTAGAGCTTGAATTTTTGTCCCAATTCTTTAAGAATGACCCCTGAATCACAAAGGCCGTAGAATAAGTGTTTGAAAGTAATAAAATACTTCAGCGTAAAGAGCAAGGTATTGTGGAGGAAACGAACCCCCTTATATATGTAATATTTTCTGTTCATTTAAGTTGTAATCCTACTCATTATTTCCAGTTGGAAAAAAAATTATTCATTTTCTCGTTGTTTTAAATAATGCTAGAAAGTCCTGCGCCTCTTTCATGGAAATTATCTTCCCTTATGATAAATTCTTCCATAAAAATATGCTACCACGTGCTCCCCCCCCCAATACACCCCGACCCAACGCGAAAAATACCCCTGAAAACGTCTGTGAGCTTCATAATAGCCAGGAGCGACCGGGCTCAATAGTAACCAAAACTTTAAAATATGGAATTTTGATACCAATAGCTACATCAAAAGGATTGCATTTTAATGCTGATTTTAAATATATAAGTTTCATCAAGTTTAATTTCACCCATCAAAAGTTAGGAGCCTGAGAAAATTTGCCTTATTTTAGAAAATAGGGGGAAAAACTCCTAAGAGTCATAGAATCTTAACGAAAATCACACCATCAGATTCAGCGTATCAGAGAACCCTGTTGTAGAACTTTCAAGCTTCTATCTACAAAAATGTGGAATTTTGTATTTTTTGCCAGAAGGCAGATCACGGATGCGTGTTTATTTGTTTGTTTGTTGTTTTTTTTGCAGGGGTGATCGAGGCCCCCTCCCACGCTAATTTTATTCCCAAAGTCACCGGATCAAAATTCTGAGACAGCCATTTTATTCACCATAGTCGAAAAACCTAATAACTATGTCTTTGGGGACGACTTACTTCCCCACAGTCCCCGTGGGAGGGGCTACAAGTTACCAACTTTGACCAGTACTTACATATAGTAATGGTTATTTGGAAGTGTACAAACGTTTTCAGTCTTTTTTGTTGTGGGGGGGGAGGTTGAGAAGAGGGAGATATGTTGGGGGAGCATTCCTTGGAGGAATTTGTCTTGTGGGAAGAAAATTTCCATGAAGGGAGCGCAGGATTTTCTAGCATTATTTAAAAAAAAAACAATGAAAAAATGAATATGAAAAAGTTTTTTCAACTGAAAGTAAGAAGCGAACAGAAATTAGTACGCATACGATGGGCTTACCTCCTCCTAATACTTCGCTCTTTACGCTAAAGTATTTTTAGTAATTTCAACTATTTATTCTACGGCTTTTGTGATTCAAGGGTCATTCTTAAGAAATTGGAACAAAATTTAAGCTTCAGTGTAAAGAGTGAGGTACTGACGAGGAGGTGAAACCCCTCATATACGTAATGAAAACATGAGAATACAGAAGTTGGTTACGTAAGCTAATTTGTAAGTTACGTATAACTTTTACTAATAAAAACATTCCAAAAAAATTAAAAGTTCTAGATGCCTTTTTAAGCAACCAAAAAATCGGAGGGCAACTAGGTCTCCTCTCCCGCTCCTTTTTTTTCTGAAAATAATTCGATCAAAACTATGAGAAAGCCATTTAGCCAAAAAAATAAATATGCAAATTTCGTTTTAACTATTCATCTGCGGAGAGCCAAAATCAAAACATGCATTGATTCAAAAACGTTCAGAAATTAAATAAAAAAAAAGTTTTTTAACGGAAAGTAAGGACCGACATTAAAACTTAAAACGAACAGAAATTACTTCGTATATGAAAGAGGCTGCTTTCGACTCTTTACACTAAAATTTTTACCGTTTTAAAAAGTAGAGTTAAGAGAAAGAGTCAAACTTTAGTCTAAAGAGTGGGGCGTTGATGAGGAAGCAGCCCCTTTCATATACGAAGTAATTTCTGTTCGTTTTAAGTTTTAATGTCGCTCCTTACTTTCCTTTAAAAAAACTTGTTTTGTTTTATTTAATAGTGAAAGGAAACACTCTCCTTTAAGACAAATTAAATGAAAAAACAGTGTTTTCTACTGATTGGTAAGGAGCAACAATAAAACTTGAAACAAACAGAAATCATTTGGTAAATGAAGGGCACTCTCCTCCAAATTATCCCTCTCTTTATGCTAAAGTTTACAATGCTTTAAAAAGCTTCTTGTTCTAGTTAAACGGCTCTTATGTTTTAGCAGTCATTCTTAAACAATTTTGACAAAGAGACATACGTTATAATAAAGAACGTTGTGTTGAGGAGGGAGAATCCCCTTTTAAATACTGAAATCTTTTCTGTTTGTTTCAAGTTTTAATATTGATCCTAACTTTCAGTTGAAAAAACTTGTTTTTGTATTTAATATCTGATTGTTTTTCAAATAATGCCAGGAAACCCCCTTCCTCGTTTAAAATATCCCTATAAAATTCCTCCTGAAACTTCCATCATCACAGGAAACTCCCCATTCCCAAACATATTTTCGTCTATTTCCTAATAGCAAGTACTATATGTGAGCAATGGGCAAACTGGGTAATTTAGTGCTTGCAGCCAATTCTCCAGGGACTCTAGGGGTTACATATTCCCTAAACTCTTAGTCATAAGACCTTTTAACCATGCTGAATCAGAGAGATATTTAAAAAAAATTTGATTATATGACATCAGAGATAAAAGGGGCGTGGATGTTCTCCCAACGCTCTTGAAGGCCTTCCTGTCCACGGAAAATTGTCCCCATGGAAAATCCCCTCACAAAAACATTCCCTCCTTCCCTCCTCCAAAAATAGAAAAAAATATGTATCTGTCCCAAAAGCAAATACTAAATGTCAGCAATGTGTAAATTGCGTCTATTTTTCCAGGG
This sequence comes from Artemia franciscana, assembly GCF_032884065.1. NCBI lineage: Eukaryota > Metazoa > Arthropoda > Branchiopoda > Anostraca > Artemiidae > Artemia > Artemia franciscana. Next base: position 31,315,749 of record NC_088869.1, on the reverse strand, counting down.
ACTATGAGGGGTCATGTAATCCCAAAAAGACATATTCATTGGAGGTTTAGACTATCCCAAATCAGATAGATATCTCACAATTTTCTAGGATAATATGCTTGGTAGGAATACCCTTGTGAAAAAAACAAATAAATAAACATATGCGTCCCTGATCTTTCCTCTGGCCAAAAATAATAGATTCGACATTTTAGTATACAAGAGCTTGAAACCTCTACAGTAGTATTCTTTGATATGTTGAATATGATGGTTGGACTTCCAAGAAGACTATTTGACTTTTTGGGGATTTTTCCCCCCTTTTCCATATTGGCATGTTTTCTCGGGTCTTTAATTTTTGATATTTTACATTAAACTTGGTGAACTTTATATATTTTGAATATGCATAGAAATTCGATTCTTTTGATGCATTTATAATTATCAAAAATATTTTTTTTTCGTTATCGATTATGATAGGCCTGTGTCACTCCTTACTTACTTTTCTTTACCATGAACTCTTTGAAACACATTAATATTTATTTTTTCATGCATGAGAGCTGGGTAAGCCCAGCATTCTTTTAGTGGTGTTAATTCACCTAAAAAGGAAGGGAGGGGGTAAACATACAAGACCGTGAGAGTATGTAAACATACATCTAGTGAGATAGGGGGTTCGAAATCCCTCCGAAAGGATTGTCGGGCTCGTAAAAACGTAACAAAAATGAATACAGGAAATTTTTGATGCGTTTTATAAGGTTTTGTATTCACTCCCCCCTCAGAATTTTTTTTTCTAAAATACTTCACGGGAAAAAAGATCCTGGATACGGCTCTGAATAAAATTGTTTTCAAAATCTAGGGAGGAGAAATAGTCGTTTTTTCAATTTTTCCTGTAAAGATACCAGAAAAAACATTTTCGCTGGAAACATTTAAGAAAAATTGAAAGCAGGGAAAAAATCATTAAAAAAACAAAAATTAAAAACACCCAGCACCAAACAGCCTAATATTGGCATTAAGTGACTACGTCATTAAGATTGCAAACTGCATTATTGGCAAACATCCATTAAGATTGCTTGATATTTTGAGAGTGTTTCCTACCCTTTTTCTGAAAATCAGGGAAATTTTCTCATGATCACTACAAATATCCAGTTTTTTATGCATATATCAAAATTCTGTTTTTGAGTTAGGATCTTATGAGCCAAATCGTTCCTTAAATACAGTTCGTTAAAAAGAACTGTTTGATTGAAATCTAGTTATTTTATGTTAAAATTCGATGTCATAGCTCTTCCTTTCATCCAAACACTTTACCTCTGTTCTATTATCCCAATAACAAATACTATATGTGAACAATTTGGGCAAATTTCATATACTTCAGTCCTTTCCTCAAGGGCTATGGGGGAACATCTTATCCCCAAAATCAAAAATATTGGACCTTTCAACCATGCTAAACGAAATGGCTACCTCAAATTTCGGTCAGACGACTTTGAGGGAAAAGGGCTGGAGGGAGGGGTTCTAGTTGCCCTAAAATCATTTTGGTCTCTTAAAAAGGGTACTAGAAAGTTTAATTTCAAATGAGCAGTCTGCTAAAATTCCATTTTAAATTCCAAAAAAAATTCCAAAAAAAAGGACCATTTGATTGAAACAACCATCCCTTGGAAAAATGAAGAAATAAAAACACATCCCTGATCTTTTTCTGGCGAAAATACAAAATTCCACATTTTATTAGACATAAGCTTGAAACTTCTACATTTTGGTTCTCTGATACGCTGAATTATGGTACAATTTTTCAAAATGTTTCCTTAACTTTCGTGGGACGTTTCCCCCTTTTCAGAAAGTCAAACAATTTTTCTCAGGCCCTTAGCCTTTGACGGATAAAATTAAACTTAATGGATCCTATATATATAGAATTACCAAAATAAACAAGTTTTGTGGATATCTAAGGGTTTTCCCCTTCTCGACGCCTTGCTCTTTACGCTAAAGCTTGACTTTTTCTCACAGCTCGGCTTTTTAAAACAGTAAAAAACTTTAGCGTAAAGAGCGAGGCGTTGAAGAGGGGACAACCCCGTTCATATACGGAATAATTTCTGTTCGTTTTAAGTTTTGATATCGCTCCTTACTTGCAGTTAAAAAAAAATTATTTAGTTTCTGAACGTTTTTGAATTAAATGTATGTTTCGATTATGGCTCAGCGCTCATGAATAATTGAAACGAAATTTGTATTTTTTTTTTTTTTTTTTTTGCTAAATGGCTTTCCCATAGTTTTGATCGGACAATTTTGATAAGAAAAAAGAGCTGGGGAAGGAAGTCTAGTTCCCCTCCAACTTTTGGTAACTTAGAAATGCAACCAGAACTTTTAATTTTTTTTACGAAGGTTTTTATTTTGAATAAATACACGTGACTCACAAAATAAACTTACGTAACAAACTTCTATATTTTTATATTTTTATTGCGTATATGAGGGGGTTCGTCCCCTCGTCAATACCTTACTCTTTACACTAAAGCTTGAATTTTGTCCCAATTCTTTAAGAATGACCCCTGAATCACAAAGGCCGCAGAATGAATAGTTGAAATTACTAAAAATGCTTTAGAGCAAAGAACAAGATGTTGAGGAGGAGACAGACGCCCTTATACATGTAATAGCTTCTGTTCGTTTTAAATTTTAATGCTGCTCCTTACATCCAGTTGAAAAACTTTTTTTATGTATTTTCTCATTGTTTTTTTTTTAATGATACTAGAATGTCTTGCACCCTCTTCACAGAAATTCTTTTCCCTCATGATAAATTCCTTCATGGAAAGATCCTCCTACGAAACCCCCTCTATCCAACTGCCCCCCTCCCAACGCGAAACAATCCACCTGAAAACGTCTGTACACTTCCCAATAACCATTACTATATGTAAACGATGGTTGAAATTTGTACCTTGCAGCCCCTCCCTCGGGGACTGTGGGGGATTAAGTCGTTCCCAAATACACAGTTATTAGGCTTTTCGACCTTGCTGAACAAAATGGCTATATAAAAATTTTAATCCAGTGACTTTGGGAAAAAATGAGCGTGGGAGGGAGCCTATGTGCCCTCCAACTTTCTGGTCACTTGAGAAGGGCACTAGGACTATAATTTTTGCTGAAATGAGCCCTTTTGCAACATTCTAGGACCACTGGGTTGATACGACTACCCCTGGAAAAAATACAAAAAAAAACAAGAAAACAAACGCGCATCAGTTATCTGTCTTCTGGCAAAAAATACTAAATTCCACATTTTTATAGATAGAAGCTTCTATAATAGAGTTCTCTCATACGTTAAATCTGATGATGTGATTTTCGTTAAGATTTCTTTAAGATTCTGTTAAGACCTGACTTTTAGAGGGTGTTCCCCCCTATTTTAAATAAGGCAAATTTTCTTAGGCTCATAACTTTTGACGGGTGAGACTAAACTTGATGAAACTTATATATTTAAAATCAGCATACAAATAAAAAAGAATTCTGTAACTATTTGTATCAAAATTCCGTTTTTTAGGGTTTTTGTTACTATTGAGCAGGATCGCTACTACGTTACGGGGTTCGTTACCACAAACGGTTTGATTAAATAAAAAAAAAATAGTTTTTCCCACTGAAAGCATTGAGCAACATTATAAATTAAAACGAACAGAAAATATTACGTACGTGAGGGGATAGTCCTTTCCTAAATTGAATTAAAAAAAAAAACAAGTTTTTTTTAACTGAAAGTAAGGAGCGACATTAAAACTTGAAACGGTCAGAAATTACTCAGTATATGAAAGGGGCTTTTCCTCCTAAACACCCAGCTCTTTACGCCAAAGTTTGACTCTTTCTCTTAACTCTACTTTTTAAAACAGTAAAAAACTTAAGTGTAAAGAGCGGGACGTTGAAGAGGAAAAGCCCCTTTCATGTAAGGAGTAATTTCTGATCGTTTTAAGTTTACGCTTCCTACCTCCTGCCAGAATGATTCAGAGAATAAATGAAGTCGAAGTGGAAATTGCAATTTTTATCGAAGAAAATCAAAATGAGGACGCAAATATGTTTAGGAAGGATAATTTGGTTATTAAACTGGCCTGTATGGTGGAAATTTAGTAAAAGTGAGCATTTTGAAGAAATCGATTTAAGGGTCAAAAATGCATGTATTGATTAAAAATTTAATTTGAAAGCATCCACAAGAAAAATGGAGCTATGGAAGACAAATTTGGAAAAAATCTGAGATATTTTCACTTTAAATTTGTGTGCTCATCAAACAGTTCGTGCTAATGAACTGTAGTAAGGAGCGACCCGGCTCAATAGTAACCAAAACTAAAAAAATAGAATTTTGATACCAATAGCTACATTAAAAGAATCGCAATTTAATGTTGATTTTAAATATATAAGTTTCATCAAATTTAGTTTTACCCATCAAAAGTTACGTGCCTGAGAAAATTTGTTTTATTTTAGAAAATAGGGGGAAACACCCCGTAAAAGCGATACAATCTTAACGAAAATCACACCATCATATTCAGAGTATCAGAGAAGCCCATACTAGAAGTTTCAAGCTCCTATCTACAAAATGTGGAATTTTGTAGTTTTTGCCACAAGACAGATCACGAATGCGTGTGTATTTGTTTTTTTTCTTTTTTTCAGTTTTGATAACCTAACAGTAAAATTTTAAGCTCCTATCTACAAAAATGTGGAATTTTTTATTTTTTGCCAGAAGACAGATCACGGTTGTGTGTTTATTTGTTTTTTTTTCCCAGGGGTGATCATATCGACCCAGTGGTCCTAGAATGTAGCAAAAGGGTTCATTCTGTCGGAAATTTAAAGCTCTAGTGCGCTTTTTAAGCGACCGAAAAAATTGGAGGACACCTAGGCCCCCTCCTGCGCTCATTTTTTCCCCAAAGTCACCGGATCAAAATTCTGAGATAGTCATTTTATTCAACATAGTCGAAAAACCTAGTAACTATGTCCTTGGCCACGACGTACTCTCCCACAGTCCCCGTGGGAGGGGCTGCAAGTTACAAACTTTGACTAGTGTTTACATATAGTAATGGTTATTGGGAAGCGTACAGACGTTTTCAGGTGAATTTTTGGTTTGGGGGGTGAGGGGAGGGGGTTATGTGGGGTGAACTTTCCATGGAGTAATTTGCCATGGGGGAAGAGAATTTCCATGAAGTGGGCGCAGAATTTTCCGGCAATTAAAAAAAATGAAAAAATAAATATGAAAAACTTTTTTCAGCTGAAAGTAATGAGTAGCATTAAAACTTAAAACGAACAGAAACTATTACACATGTGAGGGGTTCACTTCCTCCTAATATCTTGCTCTTTACGCTAAAGTATTCTTAGTAATTTCAACTATTTATTCTACGGCCTTTGTGATTCAGGGGTCATTCTTAGGGAATCTGGGCAAAATTTAATCTCTAGTGTGAAGAGCGAAGTATTGACGAGGGGGCGAGCCCCCTCATATAAGTAGTAGAAAATACGAATATAAAAGTTCGTTACGTAAGTTAATTCGTAAGTTACGTATATTTTTACTAATAAAAACGTTCGTAAAAAATCAAAAGTCCTATTTGCCTTTTTAAGTAGCCGAAAATTGGAGGGCAACTAGGCCTCCTCCCCCACTCCTTTCTCTTAAAAATTATCCGATCAAAACTATGAGAAAGCCATTTAGCCAAAAAAACAATAATATGCAAATTTCGTTTTAATTATTCCTGTGTGGAGAGCCAAAATCAAAACATGCATTAATTCAAAAACGTTCAGAAATTAAATAAAAAACAAGTTTTTTTTAACTGAAAGTAAGAAGCGACATTAAAACTTAAAATGAACAGAAATTACTCCGTGTATGAAAGGGGCTGTTCCCTCTTCAACACCCTGCTCTTTACGCTAAAGTTTTTAATGTTTTAAAAAGTAGTTAAAGAGAAAAAGTCAAACTTTATTGTAAAGAGCGGGGTGTTGAAGAGGCAACCGCTCCTTTCATATACGGAGTAATTTCTGTTCGTTTTAAGTTTTAATGTCGCTCCTTACTTTTAGATAAAAAAAAACAGTTTTTTTATTTAATAATAACATAGAAGCAAACAAAAATCAATTTTTTGAATGCTTGGAAACTTTGTTCATTAATTTCTTGAATTAGTTTAATGATTTTGATTTTACAAAATATATAATAATTTTATTGACGAGGAAGATGACAAATTCAAATTAACAAGCATGAAAAATTGATTGAATTTTCTTGTAATACTTCTTTAAAACAAAATTTTCAGAATGCATCTCTAATTCAACTTTGGCTAGATAATAAGAGTGAATATGATATGTTGTCAAATAAGACGTTAAAAGTATTGCTGCCGTTTGCAAAATTGTATTTATGTGAATCAGGATTTTTGCATTAGCTGAAATGAACTCTAAATATCGTGTTCGTTTGGTTATAGAAAAGGAAGTTCATGCTGTCATCTGATCATTGACACCAACACTTGATATACTTCGTGCTAATTATAGTCAATCACGGCCATCCTCATTAAAAGACAATAATATAAATGTTATTAGTTCTTTGTTTGTAATAGTTTGTCTTAACAAATTTCGAAGTACTAAAAATTTCCATATCTATGTTATCTTCTAAGGAAGGGAGGCTCCATATGATAAAATATTTTTAAGGAAGCCGTGGCATCATAAATTTTGGAAACCACTGATGTAAGGTAAGAACCTCAGCGATGAATTTAGTTGAAATAATGTTCCAATGATTCCATAATATATCTACAAAATATTCTATATGATCCACTAGTGCCAGTCTTTTTTTAATACCATTTGGTTTGGCACCAAAAGTGAACACAGGTAAAGTCGCTCACAGTATGTTGACTCAATGAGAAAGGGTTCAGCTAGTGTGACTAGCTAAAAAATAGCTTAATCTTGCCCCACTCCCTGAAAATTCCTAGGAAATGTCTGATGCAGTTATGATGTATTTATTTTGCTATAGTTTTTATGTTTTGATACATATATCTTGTCAGATAACCCAAAGATTAAAACGTTATAGTTTTGAGTGGGATAACAGACCAATGTATTTCTTATGTAATGTATTTCCGGAACAAAACTTAACAAAACAAAACTTATGAAATGATTCCTCCAATATAATAGGTCAGAGCTGTTAGTGATACACAATTTTTAATATTTTAAAAATATAATGTATTTTTAATTATAGATAAAAATTTACCACAATTACTTCAATTTTATTGAAGAGGTAAGAATTTTAATGATAATTTTTTTCCTTTAGTGACTAAAAAACAAGTACTTATGACAAGATTGTTTTTCTAAAAATATTGCTAGTGTTTTTGTTAATAAGACCTCAGTATTATTGCCAAGACTTTTTTTTAGGAAGATGATAAAGAAGAAATTGAACAAATTCGAGAGCTGAACCTTAACCATAAGAAATTTTTGGAGAGGAAGAAGAAGAAACTTGGTTCCGGTAGTACTGTGTCCATCAAACCTTGAAATTTAACTCTTTTTTGCTAAAATTGTTCTAAAGCTTACCTTAAATATAGTCAATGATGTCAAAATGCTTTGGTGTTATCTTCTAAAAATTGAATGTTATTGTGATTTTCTTTACCGATTTTCTTAGACAGTGCAATAAAGCAGGATTTTGCTAGAAAACATTTTTGACATTGCCCTGTTTTTCTTTTTCTTTAATTATCGTGCTATTTGTCGGCTACTGCGAGAAAATAGCACACATAATCACTCCAATTCCTACAGAAAGTATGGACACCCAGTATTACAGAATTTTTCGTTTATCAAATTGACTTGTGTATATTTAAAACTAATTAGTGCACTTGTGTGTTATGCGCCATACGCTCAAGTTTACTCTCTGTACAACTCAAAAACAAACTGGTTTCTTCGTTAGATTTCTTTCAGCTTAGGGTGAGAAGACAAAGACAAGTGAAAGTATAGATGGAAAAAGTGCAATCTGGGGTACATATTTGCAAATGAGAGTGTGTGTATGGGGTACAGTATTTGAAAGTTTAAAGTCAACCATTGATGAAGTTATCTCTCTCAGTATTCTCCGTAAGAATTTAGCTTAATACCTGTAGTCAAACCCTTAGTACCCTTAGCCGAGATGTTGCGAATTGGCCCTTTTTAGAATTTGGATACACTTGGTGTCTTTTAGTCTAGTTCAATACTGTCCAGCCCCCCCCCCCCATAAGCCTCCCTTGAAAGTTTCAACTTAATTACCTTAGCCGATACTGAGATATGGAAGATATGTCCTTTTAACCACCAATATGCATAAAGTGCCTATTGGTTTAGTTTAATATGCCCCTTAACATTCTCTTCAGTAATTGCTGACATTTAAAATTTTAATCAGTAGTAACCATTGATAATTAAAAAGTTTTTCAATAATATGTAAAGTAATTACAAGCATTAATCGTAGAATGGTTGAAAAAAACTACAGTAAGACCAGGTAGTAAAAGGTTATTTTCACAAATGACGAAGGGTAAAAAAAATCGTCAAAATTAAGTGAACATCAGGATTCTATACAGTTTACTGTGAAGTATTTCCTTTTCAGTAAATATAATGTGCAGTAGCGAAAAGTCATATAAGACCAAACATTTATACCACTTTTCATGAGCCTGTCTTCACGCACGCGCAATGACAAATGTTTACGATGGAAAACCAAGAAGCAATTGAAGCTATGACTCTTACGGTTTGGGAACTTCCCAAATTGCGCGCTATGAAATGTGCATCATATTTAGATAAAGATTTTGCTACTGGTATATACTTCTACTAATGATTTTTCTGAACAAGCTTAAACTAATGTCTAAATTATTTCAGCAAGAAACTGAAAATATGCACAAACCTTAACTCAAAGGAGCATTAGGCCTTTTCATGGGCTAGACAAATAGGACAATGAGTTCTATGTGAAGTCCTTAGAGGCCGAACGATCGTAAGAGATTGGTAATAAGCTTGAAGAAGATTACTTTCTTTTGGTATGAAAAGGGTTTATTCATAAGCAATAAATACAAAAAAGTTGAAGCGAGGCTTCTTAAGGTAGATAGTAAGTCCACTACACATTAACTTATGAATATTGACTGCAATCAATCTAAAAAAAAGTTTTTGATCTTTAATGCGGTGAACCAAAAATCACCAATCATCATTATTATTATTATCCCTATTAATGCTATTATATTATTGTTAATTCTAATTAATAAGTGAAGAAACCAAAAATTTCTTCACCAACCTTTTTATAGATCCTAAGACTATGGCTTTTAGCAGATTTGGAACTCACCCAGATTTAATTCATTATCAAATCATTCCAGGCCCTTGGGCAAAGATGAAACACAAAAGCTATAATCGAGTAGTAACTATTCAGGTATTTTAGATTGATTTCAACTCCTTATTTGTCCTCGTGAATATTTGAAACCAGCAAGAAAAGACTGCTAAACCATTTAAGCAGTATTTTATTTTGGGGCTTGAAGATAAAATGGGTATTGTAAAAAGTCACAAGAACTGAAAGATTCAATATCTTAGGCAAATCACACTTGGACCTCATTGGTCCAAAAATTAGTCCTTTTCTGTCTGGTGAGTCTACTGTCATTGGTTTATTCTGAAGCACTGTTAACTGACACGGGTGAATTACGGGCATAGAAGAAACGGGGAATTACGGGGATTAAAGTAAAAATTATCCACTTTAATTCGGCCTTTTTAGCTTATATTTACTATCCACTTTATTTAGCTTTTTTGTTATATCCACTTTAATTAAGCTTATATTGGCCGTCCTGGCCGAGTGGATTGGTGCGCTGTATTCAGGATCCTTTGTCTGAGAGGACACGGGTTCGAATCCCAGTGCACCCAATTGTTTAGTTTGGGACGGGGGTCAGTGGTGTCACTCTGTAAGCTTAGCCAGTGTCGACCCAGCTCTAAATGGGTACCTGGAGAAATCTGGGGAAGGTAATCAGGAAGGGTGTGCGAAAGCACAGGATGGCTGGCACTTCCTGGCTGAAGGCCCAAGAAACGGTGATCAGCACCGCCGGTAGGGACTGTAAAGTCTAATGCCGTATCCTTTACCTTACCTTTTTTAGCTTATATTTGAGTCAGGAAGGGGGGTCTGAAATTTGTTTTACCACTGCACTAGGATATTACTAGCAGCTCTGACTAAGCAGTGGGTCAAAAGGGAGCAAAAGTATTTGTATTCTTTTTTCTGTTGTTTGAGACCATTAATAAAACTTCTGTTAGTTTCTCTTGATATTTTTTTTGTGCTGTGAGATGTCTATTTTAGTTCTTCAGTTTTATTATTATTTTTTTTTATTAGTAATAAATAGGATGAACATGTGACGTAAAATATCGAGAAGGTCGATGTAGTGGATAGCTTCATTTAACTATTTCGCAGAATTGAACTATTTCGCAGAGTGAGCGGGGTGTTTTCATTGTTGGAAAAAGGGTAGAAGAGTGGGAGGACAAGTCCAGATAATATACCTTAAGAAGGTAATATTAGGATGGTAGGAGCTATAATAATGAGAGCGGTCAAGTAAGACTCTATTGTGAAGGGTGAAGGAATTTATGCTGGGGGTTTTCCAAAAGAATCGTCAATGAATAGTTTTAGAAACTTCCTTGAATAACCGTATATCAAACGATGCTGGATGGAAACTGTGGCTCTTTTCTAATTTCCAGAAATTTTTGAAGATAAAATGAATATCTAAATATACCATTTTTGGTATTTACATCGAAATTATTGGAAAAAGTAAAATTTCTAGTGTTTTTAATCTAGAAACGAAAATATTCTTTACAGGTGGAAGAAGAGTGATTTTCCAAATCTAATTTGAGAAATGGGTCGTAAGAGGGGTGATTACAAACCTCTCCATTAATTGGCCCAAATATACATCTCTGATATTGTGAAAATCAAACAGTGATGAATGGGGCAACTACTTTTTAGACTGAGAGATGCTGTAAACGAAGTTTTAAGGGAAGAACAGTGTGGTTTTAGAACAAGTAGAGGCTGTGTCGACCAAGTTTTCACTCTTAGATTAATAATTGAGAAGTCCCCTCGCGGTCAAACACCTTTGGTCTTTAGTTTTATGGATTATGAGCAAGCTTTCGATTCTGTTGATAGAAGAGCTTTAGCAAAAGTCTTATTCTTGTGTGGTATACCACACAAATACATTAAAGTGATTAGTGCTATGTACAAGAATAATACTGGTGCAGTTAAAATAGGAAATGAGGTTAGCAACTGGTTTTGTTTTAAATCAGGAGTTAAGCAGTGATGTCTTCTATCTCCTTTTATATGGATTATTTTGATGGACTTCGTCTTAAGGAGCAGATGAAAGGCAATTTGAGACCACTGAATCAAATGGGGAGGAAAAACGCTCCTGGGCTTGGATTATGCTGATGATGTAAGCAAATTAGATGAAAGTGTGAGCAAAATGAATGAATTTTTAGAGATTTTGTGAATTCAGGGTGCTAGAATTGGCTTGAAAATTAATGTTAAGAAGACCAAGTCACTAAGGCTAGGAATAAGTGAAGATGAAAAGGTGACGTTGGGTAACGAAAAGATTGATTAGGTTAGCAGCTTCACTTATCTTGGTAGTATTATTAGTAAAGAGAGTGGGAGCAGTGAAGATGGAAAAAGTAGAATAGCCAAGGCTCAGGGTGTTTTTTCACAGTTAAAAAATTTTTGGAAACAAAGGAAGATAGGTCTGCAAGCCAAGATTAGAATTTCGGAAGCTACAGTGATGACAGTGGTTGAATATGGCTCTGAAGCATGGTCGCTCCAAAAACCAGACGAAAATTTACTAAATGTTTTCAAGAGAAATTGCCTACTGATTGTTCTGGGTACCCGGCTGACTGACTGTATTTCATACAGTAGGCTGTACGAAAAATGTGATTCAATCCCACTTTCTAGGGCTATAATGAAAGAAAGGTTGAGATGGCTAGGCCACGTTCTGCGAATTCCCGTCTGGGGCTACATGGAAAGCAGGTCGTCCTTGTCTGGGTTGGGAGTATTTTGTAAATAAGGATTTAAAGGGAATCGGAACTTACTGGGAGGGTGTAAAAAGGGAGGCCTTGAATAGATTAGGTTGGAGATGGAGCGTGCCTAGCTGTTTTGGCCTCAGGCGGCTTGGTACTGCGATGAGTTATTAGTAGTAGTATTAATAATAATAGGACAGTAATTACTCATTTTATGACTTAAAAGTTCAGGGTATGAGTTAAAGTAGAATATGCTCCTGTAGCATCGACTGACCGAGACAGGAGCAAATAGAGAGGGTCCCCGGTAGAATTTTTTATTGGAACATTTTAACACCCAGGCTGGTATAAATAGGGATAGATGGTATTCTAGACTAGGTAAATCTTGCGTCAATAATTTCCTGCAAGTTCAGATTCAACCGGCATTTGCTAGCTAGCCTTTTCAATGCAATAGCTCTCCCTTACAGTCTGTATATTTCACATTTTGGAAACTGTTAACTATTACTGACCAAACAAAATACTTTCAATCTTCTTCCGTTTTGCAAAATATTTACTCCACCTTCCACCCTGGCAAAGCAACTCAAAAATTGTCCGTCAGTTTGAAATTTTGTATTTTTGTATGTCTGTGTCGTGACCTAGTATCGTGCAGTAATTTTAGAATTTTGTTACTAGTTAATGGTTTATTTTCGTGCTTATAATTCCTGTTTGCCGAAGTTGAACCATCCCTGGGGGATAGCTACCCTCCTATTGTTTTGAATTTTACTATTAAAAAGGGCACTAGACGTTTTATTTTTTAAATTTGTTAGGCCTTCTATACGACGTGCCATGGTCTAAAAGAAGTAAAAGAAAAAAACACATTGTGCACACGTCGCTCTTTGTTGAGACGGTGCTATAGCGCTGCCTACGGTAATCAAAAAAACATACGATGATTTTTGTCTGATAGACATATCACTCTATTCACCTTTCAATCCTTTATTTGTATATGACAATTAATTTTAGTCTAAGCTCCTGTCCATTTGTCGAAAAATATTCATTAGTTCATAATTAATCCAGGCATGCTTACTTTTGTGTAATTATTGTCTTTTTATGGTTTACTTGCGCCATTTTCCTAAGGATAAACATTTTAAAAGCCCCATTTTCAGACTAAATTAACAAAGCAGCATAAAATTGTTATTTCCGCTGACAAAACGCCTCCTGGCCAACATGTGCGTAGATACAATGCTCCAACTATCGACGAAGTGGTAATGTCCAGCTGTTGTTCACTTAGCGGTACATTTACAGGATGGTCAACGTGTTTATTTCTCGGAAACCAACGTGCAACAAAGAGCCCTGAATCCACCGGATATAAGGTGCATACAAGCAACAAAGAACATACAAACAATGAAGAATACACAAAACAAAGTAATAGAGCTTTATAGTTTATTTCAGTCTTTTTTTTACTTGGATATAATTTTGAAATTTTTTGCAGCTATATCTGCATCATCCGTTTTCAGATAAAAGCTTTGATCCAATTCTTTGGTTTCAGAATTTACTTTATAAAAACACTTGATTCATTACACGAACTCAAACCATAGTGAAACCAACCAAGCCTGAAAAGAAAGCTGAAACTAATTTTTGGTCTGATCATACCTACGAGAAAACCCATTGGTAGGAGGATATGTATAAATCAACTTGGTCAAGTTTTGATAAAAGACTTGAGAGCCAGGACTAAATACAGAAAATCCATAACAGACATTTTCTCTGAGAGTCGAAGCTAGCTTAACTTTTTCAGAGTTTTATGAAAATTATTATTTTCCCCCTGTTAAGGATCGTCTATCATTCTAAGGCAGAATTAAGGTAGGTCAGCATACAGTAAAGGTAATTCAAATAATCTTTCAGTTCTATCAGCCAGTTTTAGGTAACTGGAAGATTTTGTTGGATCATCTTTATGTTCCTTATCCAAACACATGACTCTTGCTTTACCCCTGCTTGTGCGCACCAAGTCTCTACGCTAGGTTTATTTCTTGCAAAGTATGAAGTTTATTTCTGCCTTCCTCTTTCGTATTATTTTTATGCAAACTATTTCTTGTCTTGGACAAAACTGATTGTTCTGGATAAGAACCACAAAATCTTGAATATTCTCTTGCTTACCGGGTTTATTTTTCACACTGGAATTCCCCAAAAATTCCCAGGATTTCGAAGATTTTCTCTCAAATTTCAAAAGATGAAACTGGAATACCTGTAAAGCAGTGTTTCCAATTCTACTTATTTTGGTAGTAGAATACTTATTTTGGGACTTTCCTACTTCCGAACATAAAATCTACTTATCTACTTACTTTCTTCTTATTTTTAGAGGCATCTACTTATTTTCGGAAGCTTAAGTTTTCGTGCCAGCCAATTCTTTTGGTTTTTATTCCGTTGAATTATATTCCTATAGTCCTAATGTTTAAAGAATGGAAGGGTGCAATTGTTCTTAGCAGTGGCATCTTTGTCACGAGCGGAGTTTTTATATCTCAAAGGTAATACAATTTTCTAACCGTTTCGGTTTATTTTAGAAATTTGGTTTATTTCATAACCTGTTTATAATCGTAAATACTTTACGTAGTCCTAATTAGGCCTTTCTAGCTAAAACAGCCAGAGTCAGTGATTTATTAATCACCAGTAGCCTATATTATCTACTGTCATCAGTTGCAGAACCATTGAGATAATGAAATAATGAATTCTAGGGACCTTCTGCTTCCTCTCAAATCGAGAGAATAGTAAATATATTCTGTTTTTATCATGTTCTATAAATGATTAACTTCAAATTAAGAAATATTATGACACATATTCATCGCATGCACATCAACATCCTCTTTTAAGGTGTTTATTTTTTTGTATTTCTGAAGGAAATTTAACAGAAAGTTTTTTCACTTTCTCAAAACTTAAAAAAGTACAACCGGACACGCAACTAAATGAAATAGCGGAAAAGTGAAAGCGAGAAAATGTGCCGTAAGTATCAGCTTTCCCATTTTTCTGCTTTTGCAACTCCATTTTCTGGGCGTCCGGAGGACCCTAAAAACGGAAAAGTGGATTAATGGTAGTGAGTCTGGACAGAAGTTTCCAGAAAAAGTATTGCAGTAAATTTGAAACTGACCAGTCATGGCTTCCATTCTCTGTTTCCGTCCATTTCTGTTGCAACCTTCCTCACCCATTCCCATTTTGACTTTTCCGCTGTCATAGTTGCAGTAGTAGCTGCAACCTAGTAAAGAGCGAACAACAGCCCATACCAAAGTTAAAAAATGTGTTAAAAAACCGCCTAGTGAAAAAAAAATGTGTCATCTGACATTGATTTAAGAATGATAACTATAATTTCAGTTTGTCTTATAAGTAAAAGCTTATTGCGAAAAAAAAATTCATGGTAATTTCAAATAAAATCAGAAGCCCCTCAAAAATAGTGTCAGATCAAGTAAACCATTTGAGATCAGTATGGTAAAA
This sequence comes from Artemia franciscana, assembly GCF_032884065.1. Taxonomy (NCBI): domain Eukaryota; kingdom Metazoa; phylum Arthropoda; class Branchiopoda; order Anostraca; family Artemiidae; genus Artemia; species Artemia franciscana. Next base: position 31,300,419 of record NC_088869.1, on the reverse strand, counting down.
AACCTAATACAGAGGAATTAGAGTCCCCCACCTTGAACAACAAGGAAAACTACTTTTTTGCATGAGTAGCGCTGATGTGTTTCCCGTTTTTTTTTTCTCATTTTTACCAGGGCTAAGAGCTTACCGGAACATGATAAATATATTCTTAATGACTCGTTCAAAAACTATTTCCCCTTTCTATCTGCTTTTTATAAATTGCAACATCTACAAGTGCCATATGGCTCTAAAAATGACACTTTTTGGGCCATTTCTCAAGGGTTAAGTCTAGCAGAACATCATAGACCGATTTTTAATAGCTCATATAAAATATATTGTTCATATTTATGTTATTTATATAAGTTCTACTATCTGCAATCTCCAAATGGAACTAAAGACGGAACTTTCGGTACAATGTTTCAAGAGGGAAAGTTGAGGCTAGTGGGCAATAAGAAATTTTAAGATGGTGTTTAATGGCTCATTGAATGCTATAGCTTATATCTACGTGATTTTTACCAATTCTACCATCCGTAAGTGCGATTTAGCTCTAAAAACAACACTTTAGGTGTCACTTCTTAAGTAGAAAAGCTCGGAAGTATAAAATTTATCATGGTAACAATTATGTACCAAATCCCTTAACTGGAGGTTCCCGAGAACACTTTCTATATGTTCCTTCCCCAAGCCACCTTAATAAGCTTAACAATTGTGGTCCTAATAATACCAACAGATTCAATTTGATTTCTAGACCAGTATTGTGCCAACAGAGTGTTGGACTTCAAATTAGTATCTTGTGTTTGATTCCTGCTTGAATTTTTTTTCAATCGTGGTTTTTCCCTTCAATAATACTATATTTTAAATATTTTAATGTTTTGTAAATGTCATGCACATGCAGTTATTTTTTATACTTGTCGAGTATTTAATTCAAAGAGAATAGAGGTTATCCAGTCCATGGTTTGCAACTTAACAGATCACTAGATTCATACCCTAACCAGTGGTGTAATTTCTATAAAAATCCTGGGAGAGGGGGGGGGGGAAGTTGGAACTAACTTTCCCGAATAGAATGAACGTGACAGAGAAAACTGAAAAATACCTAATATAGTAATAAAAAAGGTAAAGATATACTAAAGAAAACTGACCTGTTTCACTAGATGCTTAAATTATGCAGGTTTTTCTTAGTTTTGACAACATTTTAAGAAACACTAAATTTCAGGTGGGGAGAAGGGGCACATTGTCCTTGCTGCAAGAAGGATTTAAGATGCTCTCAGGATAAAGCAGCTTTGCCAAAACATGCAACAATGTCAACGCACCTTACTAGTGAGAAAGCCTGGATCTTAGTACAAACTATGTTATCTGTAAGATATTGCGGATATTTAAAGTAAAATTGTGTACTTCTTAGTGGAGAATAATTTGCCTTACAGCCTATGCGACAGCCTCACAAGCTTATCAGAGTCATCACCAGGCCCTGACCTACTGAGTAGGCTTGCTCTAGGCCAAAAAATTACAACCGTGGTGCGTCAGGTGCTTTGACCAAAATTTAAGGAAAACCTAGCAGGCGTGTTGACCAGTATTGTATATCTATAATGGTGGATGAAACTTTGGACATTTCTTCTGATAAACAACTGGTGATTTGCGTCACTTTTGCTGATGGTGGTTTAGAGACAAAAGTTGATATGCTCAATAAATTCTCTTGCCCAGACAGTATTGCAGATGGTGTATTTGACAAACTAAGCCAATGATTGCAAACATTGGAAAAGGAATTTCGAATATTGGAATTGAGTCGGTTTTTGCGTAGACATGACTAACTCTGTGATGGGCTGTCGCCATGGTTTGTTGACGTTTACCACAACCAAGTATTCCTAGATAATAGTAAGTACTCGTGCCATCTTTTCCATTTGTGTGCTCAATGTGCCGGTGAAAAAGCTGCCTAAGGAACTTGAGGATTATATTGAACTGTAACTTCAAATTTTAGGCACTGTGCCGAACAAATACATACATACCCCAATTTCAAATATTCACCTAAGTTCCCGCAAGGAAGTTTATTGTTCTTGCTAGTACACGACAGATTTCTTTTTTACAAACTTTGAAAGGCCTGCTGGAGCGATGGGACGCCTTGAATTTTTACTGGAGGGATTTAGCAGTCAAAGATCTGTTGTATGGTAATGACTAAATTTTATCGAAGCTAAGAAATCCCTATAAACGGGTTCGGATGAAATTTTTAGAATACGCCCTTGCAACATTTAACAAAGTCAATGCACACTTTTTTAGTGTGGAGTGCCCATTTTTTTCGAACTGAAAAAGAAGTAGAATCTGTGGTAAAGGCATTCTATATGAATTTCCTTGTTACTTCCTACCTTCGGAAAAAACATGAAGGATATAAATGTGGTCAAAGAAGACAGTCACTTTAAGCTGATCAGGTTTATCTTGGTTTGAACACCAAAGCCGCCTTTTGGATTTTATGTCTGATACCCAATTTACCGAAAGCAGAGAAAAAGTCAACAGCATGGTCAGAAAATTCTATAAAGAAGGTGTAACATTCATCCAGAGGAAAATTTCCATTTAAAGTTGAATTATACAATTTTGTTGAGCCTGTGAATCCATCTTTCGCTTTTCCAGGAGAAGTTAAAGCACTACATCCTTTTTCACATCCTATGGAATTCTTTTGTAGAACAAAGCAAGCACTGAAAGAGAGTGTCGAGAATTGGCCTTAGTTTGCCCCCCCCCCAGACGGCATGGAGTATGAATGTGTTCACACGGTCTTGCTATGGAAATAGGTCGAGAATTTGCTTTAGTTTGCACCCCCCCCCCAGACAACATGGACTATGAAAGTGTTGAGCCGGTCTTGTTATGGAAATATTTCGTAGGTATAAAAACACCAACTTAACGTAAGAAGTTCGCAAATGCTTTGAAAATAGTCAAATTTCTTTTCTGTTTGCAATTTTCAAATTTCGTAGTAGAAAGACCCTTTAGTCTCTTATAATTGATCAAGACTGAAAAGCAAAATCGATTAGTCAACAATCAGATAAAGTGCAGACTAAACGTGTCAGCTTCAAAATGCTAAAGCAGATATTTCCTCGTTAGGTTTGAAATATGAATTAGTGTTTTAAAACCTTAATAGCCGGAAGTGTCTGAAATGTTTTTGGTCCTATCACATTCGGCTTAGCTTGCCAGTAGTTTATCTGATTTTATCTTTTTCTATTTTTGTATTGGTTTTACAATTAAAGTGTTTTATCTGAGAAAAGCCTTATGTGACCCTTTAAAATTCTAATTTCTTATTTAAACAACTTATGCATAAATTGCTTATTTTCTACTTATATTTGAAGCCGTTTCTACATCCAATCTACTTATTTTTAGGACTCGCCTATTTCTTTCTGGATCATGTCTTTTGAAAACACTGCTGCCAAGAACCGCAGGAATTTGAAGAAGAAATGATTAAAAAATATCGTTGAATGTGTGGTACACTGTTGCCATATTGGCTTGTTTCAAGCCCCGGTGGCTTATTTCTCTGGACTGGGGCGGGTTTTTTTTTGCGGGCTTGGGGCGGAAAACTGGGCTTATTATTTTTTAATTTAGCTTGTTTTGGGCTTTTTTCTACTCCAAAAAATAATATTTCTTATTTTCTTTTTAAGATTTTTTTTTCAAGTTCAAGTTCATTCTTTTACAAAACTTTCGAGGAAAGAAAAGGAACGGATTTAAGGAAAAGTTTACCCTACGATTCACTAAAGAAGAAGAAGAAAATAAGTAATATGAATCACATGGAAATATGTACTGCAGCAGATTACTAGTTACAATTATTTAATAGAAATGTTTCATCTACAAAACATGGATAGGCCTAAAGGTAAGACTCCAAATACTTTTTTCTTGAAATTGTGTTTGAAATAGATTGAGATGGACTTCATAACCCCCAAGCATGGAACCCTCAAAATGTTACAAACGAATACCTTGCAGTTCTACTTTTGTCCTAGGTCATTTTGAATGTCAAATTCATTTTGAATGTGAATGTAGAGTGTAAGGAGGCAAAGGCCAGAAGGCCGAAAAGATCCATATAGCCTCAATCTTCATTACATATTCAGGGCCTCACTACATGCAAAACTAGTAGCCTAGACTGTGGTTTGTCAGCTCAAACGATTGAAATAAAAAAAAATATCACAAACTGGATGTTACAATCTCAAAGCTTTTTATTCAAAGTCGATACCTGAGAATATGAGGCTTTTCTCAACCTCAGCCTGTAGGGCGCCTTTACCCTTGCGTTAGATGCTTATCCAAAGCTTTCACAAAAAGTCAGTTTAGTCTTCTTCCAAATTATTTCTCACTTTTAAAAGTGAGTAACTGTTGAAAGCAGTGCAGGAATTATTTGACACTTTGCAGATTAACCTGCCTAATTAAAACCCCATTCTTTTCTTAGGAATTACTCAGCTTGATGTCAAAGCACGAAAAGCAGAACTGATTTTGGCAGCACATGTCGCGAGTCATTCATCGATTATGACTATTGACCACCTATCCACCATTATCAAGAGTGCTTTTCCTGGACCAGTTTCCGAGGCAACGAAATTGAAGAGAACAAAATGTTCAGCCCTTATCAAGAATGTTCTTGGACCAGAAAGTCTCCAAGGGATTGTTGCTGATGTTGGTGACAGCAGATATTTCCTTATTCTGGACGAATCGACCGAAGTTGCCACCATGAAATTCATGTGTATTTGTGTGAGATACTATAGCCCCAAGATGAAGAAAGTTCTTTGTGCTACTTTGGGCATGGTTGAAGTACCTTCGACCACTTCTGTGATTTTACATCAAGAACTGAAAGACTTCTTAGCTTTATGTGGAATTCCCCTAAAAAATCTGATAGGTATTGGGACAGATGGAGCAGACAACATGTGTGGTGGGAACCATTCGCTGTTCACGTTATTACGAGATGACGGGTTGCCTCAACTCCAACTCTTCAAATGTGTATGTCACTCCCTACATTTGTGCGCTTCCGAGGCTGTTGGAGAGCTTCCAAGCAATTTGGAGTTCATGCTCTCAGAGACTTACAAGTGGTTTAACGTTAGTCCTTTACGAAGAGAGGCATATCAGCAAATGTTCCAGCTCATAAACGATGGGAATACCCCGTTGAAAATGATTGCTCCTTCCAATACCCGTTGGCTGTCTCAATATAGAGCAGTCATTCGCATACTCGAGCAGTATTCTGAGCTGTCAGCGCACTTTCGATTAGCGAAGGAAAAGCAACGTTGCTACACTGCCCGAATGCTCCATGATATGTACCTCGATGAACGAAATAAGGCATATATTGTTTTCTTGAAGCCATTTTTGGCCGAATTTCAGAGAATTAACCTCCTTTTCCAACACACTAACGCAGATCACTTTCGTTTATTTTAAGAGCTAAAAGAGTTTGTATCAAGTCTTCTGCCGAGAATATTGCACACGTCTGCAGTGTCATTAACAGTGAATATGGACTTCGAAATTTATTACCTTCCTACAGCCCAGGTTGACTACACACACGAGTTCAATTTGGAGCTTGAAAGATCTAAGCTGACCAGTCATCAAAAGGAAGAAGTAAAGCTGCGTTGCCTCAAATTTCTCAAGACAGCAGCTAGAGCAGTTTTAAAGCGCTTGCCCCCAGCTCTTGATTCTCTGCTGAAACTGAAAGTGCTTTCTCCGACCATTTGTTTGTCGCAGTTGCGTCCTCGATTTAGTGATTTGCCTTTGGATGTTATTCCAGTGCTGAATATTAGTGATTTAGAGAGTCAGTGGAGAAGACTCTTGGTAGTTGACTGGGCATCAGCTTGTGGCGGAGAAATTCCAAGTGACTCTTGTGAATTCTGGGTCAAGGTCCTGCACCATCTTGATCCAGCTGGTGTTCCTCCATGTCGTGACTTAGCGAGGTGGGCATTGTTGCCTATGCTGAACTCAATAGCAGTCTTTCGGCTGTGGTTGTCAGTGTGTGGTATTTGCTGTTCCCAGTTGGAGCCTACTAAAAAAATGTTGCAGTTCAACAGTGAAATCTAAAGGCTTGGGGGTTCCACTGTAACCACAGATATGAATTTTAACAATGATCTTGATGACATACTGGTTTTACTATAGAATTGCAGAACTGGCTCTTTATACTGGCTCGTTTTCTTTTCATCTGATGCTGTTTTTCTCTTGGTGTTCTTTTCTAACTTCTTGAGTTGTAGATATACACTTTAAAAAAAAAATGGATTTCCAACAAGAAAATGCGTTGAACTTTCAATTGCTTAAAAAAAAAAATTATAATTGAATTTTCAGCAAAGGTGTAAAATCGAAAAAGTGAATGTGATCTTCAACGATTTGTTTAACTTTCCAACAAAAAACGTTTAAAGTCCAGCGAAAAGTTTGATATTTCATGTTCTCTTGACTTTCCAATACCCAATTTTTCAAAGTCCAACCAATTAGTTTGGAATTCCAATGAAAGAATTTTAGTATTTTACACTCTGCTGACTTTCCAAAAAAAATTGAAAATCCAACGAAAAAGCTTAATATTCTAGGTTTTCCTGTTTATTCTAGCAAATAATGTTGAAAATAAGATACGAAATTATTATTTAATAAGAATTTTTTTTCAATTTGCACCTCAAGGTACGAATAGGAATTGAATAAGAAACCATCGGTTTAAAAAAAAAGAAAAACGAATGTTGGAATTCTTCAGATTCTGTGAAATTAATATAAAAATGAGCCCCTTCAGTGGAGCCAAAACTAGGAATCTTCGGGTTGAAGCCTGATTGGTAAAAGAAATCGATTGATAAGCTGCATTTAAAAACCAAAATGCTGTATTACAAGATAATCAGCCTTTGATATGCATATTTTCCTAAGGTGATGACGCTGAAATTTTAGCTTGCAGTTAGCTTTTTTAAATCAAACGTTCCTCGTGTTCGTTCAATATATTGGTATTTCAGCTGTTGTAGCATTTTTTTTTTGTCAAAAGCTGTACATAGTATCTCATTTCTCAAAAATTATTTTTAATTTTTCTTACTTGAGGTACTAAGAAAATGTACCAAAAGTATTGAGAGTTTTCAATCATTGCGTTTATTCTCTTGAAGCTTTTTTCCTTTGTATTACAAAATTTCAAGCATCAATTTTGCATTTTACCATTCTATCCAAAGAAGTAATTAAGCCTGTGTATTTCCTGTCGTGATAGTTTGGCCAAAATTCTGTTTTGTTCACAAAAATTATTTTGCTTATTGAAGAGATCTCATTGTGTTTTCTGTTACTTGTGAATTTTTTTTTGTTGTATTACAAAGTCAATACATTAAGAAATAACTGAGAACCGCGTCCATTAAAACTAGGTGACGAGAAAAAAAAGGTTTTCAGTTAAAAGTCTTAACATCCGAAATAATCATAAAAGTTCAAAATATATAGCTGCCACGTAGCTAAAGGTAATTTTTAGATTAAATAATCTTGCTTCAAAATAGGTTTCTAAAGAGATAAACATAAAGAAAACATAATATTTAGTGACAAATTAAAAAAATATCACTTATTAGGGCAGTAGCGCATGGGGAAGTGGCTTTATTTGTATATGGCTATAGCTTTCGGAAGGGCATGGAGAGGCGGCAACTTTGTTGAAAGGTGTAAATTCGGAGGGAAAACTGAAACTGTAAGGAATAATAACATATTAGGATTCGCCTCGAGGGCTCGGCTGGGAAATGGCCCCTTTGTCTTTTTTATCTAGCTTTCATCTAAAATAGCAGCAGTCACAATTAAATGGTCCAACTTTGATCCTAGGTCTGAACACATAATCTTTGATTCCAAAAGTCTCGAGTTTGAAAATTCTATGGACAAATTCGTTTCCAAGTAAACAGTTTTACTTTAGCACCATAAGTTTGTCAATGCAAAAGCTTAGCGTCAGAAAAAAAATCATGAGTTCAAAATATTTAGCTGCCATACAGCTTAAAAAAGAAACGAAAGATTAACTCGATATTAGGAGAGGCCAGAGCTATGGGCTGCCATACAGCTTAAGGTATTTCTTTTATATTTCAAACTTAAAAGCAGAAAAAAATGTCAAGTATTCCCGCCTGCCGGGTAGGTTTATTCTTCTTTCCTGCAAATGTTGAGGGGAGATCAACAAAATTGAGACTCTTCCAGAAGTTTAAAGAAAAAACGATGAGAATAGCTTTGGACTGAAAATTCAGTATTAATTCTGCATCTAGATATAGCATTCTTCGTGAAACAAGCTTCCGTACGAGCTCACTATAAAGTGGAATCTCAAAAGTGGATTATTTCGGTAAAATTTTCTGGGGCTTGTTCGGGCTTGTTTTGAAATTTTCTGGGGCTTGTTCGGGCTTGTTTTGAAAACCCCTGGGCGTTTTTCTGCGTTGACAATCTGGCAACAGTGGTGTGGTAGCCTACGGTGCGTTTCTTTACTTGTCCAATGGGATTTTTACTAATCGAGGTTTAACCCCTAAAAGATAGCAACAAATACTTGTCTGGCCACGTGTTACTGAAAACGGCAAGATTAATTGCGAATAATAACAACATTGGTCACGTGTAATTATTATTTTAATGCTATGTGAAGTTTTGACAAGGAAGAGGCTAGGACTTTGGGCCTGTTTCAAATTTTACAGGCAAATACAGCTTCAGCAATTATTTCACAATACAATTTGTGTGGCCAGAAGTTTAATTGTAAGATTTCAAATTGTGGTTGTCATTTGCCTTTTTAAGTCATTCCATTCAAGATGCTTTGGATATTTTTTATTGTGATAAATTGTCTTAATGCTCTGAAAAGGGAAAATTATTTCAATTGCATAGGATAGGAAAATTTTGGTAGGCTAATTAATTCAAAGTCCTAAATTAGCCAGAGAAGTGCTTTTTTTTTCACTAAAAAATCACCACGTTCTTTGAACTCCAATTATATAGCCCTGTTTTTGGCCCCCTTGATCCAGTTCCTGATTGTCATTTACACTAAATTTCACTTTTTCTGTTACCTATTTATGTTTGCACCAGTTTTACCATTGGGTAAAACTGGTACAAACAGTAATACTGGCTTTCATATAATTTGAATATACCACTTGATGCCTTTTGTAATGCTGTTTACAAATATAATAATTGCTTCTACCGCAAGTTCATATTTAAGCACTTTTTGACCTCTTAAAAATGACCTATATATGGGGTCATTACAAATCTGTAATAGTTTAGAAACAAATTTGGGCTATATATTTGCACATCAGGGGGTGGGGGTAAAGTGTAGCATATATTTAATATGTAAACTAACCATTGCTTGAATTTTTGTGTGTGTGCTGTTGCACTGGTGATTTCTCTTTTCATTAAAATTTGATGTGCACAAACACATTAAAAAAAAAAACAGCAATGGTTAGTCTACGTATATAATATATGCTATGCTTTACCCCCCCCCCCCTGATGTGAAAATATATAGCCCAAATTTGTTTCTAAACTATTACAGATTTGTAATGACTCCATTAATAGGTCATTTTTAAGAGGTCAAGAGGTGAAAAAGTGCTTAAATCTGAATTTGCAGTAGAAGAAATTATTATATTTGTAAAGAGCATATAAGAAGGCATCAAGTGGTATATTCACTTTATATGAAAGCCAGTAATACTGTTTGCACCAGTTTTACCCTTGTTTCTTGTTAATATTACTAAGGGGTCATAGTTAAGCACTAGAGAAGTCATTGTTAAATAACATGTGCTTATGTATATATAGCTTTTTGCTACTTATTCTTCTTTGGTTATATAATGCTTGATGTGGTATAAGCCAAGAGAAGGACCTGTAGACCTATAGAAGAAAACCTGTTAAAAAAAGATGATTCTTTGTAATTTACATAATAATTATAGCTTTCTACATGCAGCCCTGCTCTACTTTAGCCCCAACCCTGCTAATATGGAAATCTATAGCTGAAATTACATATTTTCTATTGATTCTGCCAATCTATCCCTCAACCCTTGTACCTGTTAATTGAGGCAACTGTGGCAAAACAAGAACTGGAAAAACAAGTAACAGGTGGCAGAAAACATTGGAAATATATAATTTGGGCTATATGTTTGCAAATTAGGCATGTTAGAGGTGAATTTCTTGTTGTTCATATTTTGATTTAAAAATAAAATGAATATACCACTTGATGCCTTTTTGTATGTTCTTTACAAATATAATAATTGCTTATTTTGCTAGTTCAAGTTTAAGCACTTTTTGACCTTACTTAACCTAACAAATTTTGGCAGTGAAAAACATACATTATTTTGTCAAAAATGACCAAAAACACATACCTTAATTGAAAATTTAACATCAAAGAAGAAGAAATACAGCATAATATTGTAAAATTTATTAATCCAACTTAATTGTGGAAAATCAGTGCTCATAGATTATACAAAATGTAAAAAATGGATTAATAATGAAACAGTAAGTTTGAGACCAATGTTTTAAGCTTTCTTATACCCAAAAACTATTTGAGTATACTTTGGTCATTTTCAAGAGCTCAAAAACTTGTACTTGAAGCACTTATTATGTTTGTAAAAAATAAAAAAGGGCATCAAGGAGTATGTTCACTTTATTTGTAAATCAAACATATGAACAACAAAAAATTTACCAATTATTAGTATAGCTGCACAATTTTCCCCTGGGTATGTAGGCTTAGTGGAAGGTCACTTATACCTGATCATGTCCCTAATGTTTTTACTTGGTTGAAAAAAAATCCAAAGAAAGTTCCTATTGAAAAGGAAAGAGATCAAAAGTGAGATTGAATTTGTCATAGCTTGGAGGTTTGTCCCTTCAGTCTGTTTAAAGAAAACAGATTCATAATTGAAGCTTTGTTCATTTCAATCTTAGGGATAATCTACATTTGTTACACTTAATTAAATGGTTGTAAAGGGATACTTTTATTTATTTGTCTTGTTTGTTTTCTACATAATTTTTTAATCTTTAAATTGATATACATTTCTTACAAATTAATTAGTCATATCATAGTTCCACTTGCAAGTTTTGACCTACTTTGTAACCCTGGTCTCAAAATTGACTATAAATTTATTGAAGCTAGGAAACATAGAACTCCTCTCTGTTTAAAAGAAAATGGATGGACATAGGTAGGTTTTAATACACTAAAGTCCTAGGGCCATGGAAATTAAAAAAAAAAACAATGAAGATTAACTTTAAAATTCTGGACATGACATAAATATGACATTCACAAAGAAAAACCATTCACAAAATTTTACTTTTGTGCTCAGTTGCCAACCTGAGCAATTGCCCTAAATTTTTAAACCTTGCAAAACATTCACCAGCCAATTCTTATGACCTACACTGTTGTCTGTACACCAAAAATTCATGGAAAAGGAAGGACCACCTTACTGACATTTCTTCCTTTGTACTTATATTTAATGGGTTTAAAAGAAAGCTCCTATGGCTAAGTCAGAAGCCTAGTAAAGGACCAGGTAATCCTTTAGACAGGAAGTGCAATAGGAAGCTAGGGGCCAGTCATCCTATGCTTTTGCATGTCCTTCCTGCTTACTGACCCCAGATTTCTCTAGGTAACCTGTTAAGTTTGGGCCAATTCTGGCTAAACTTACAGAGTTACATCACTGACCTTCGTCCCAAACCAAATAAACTGCTAATGCCAGAAATTAAACCTGTGCCCTTTGGATAAAGGATTCTCAACCTAGAGTGCCAGCCACTTAGGAAGGAATACAAATGTCACCAGAGAACAAAAATTATTTGGAAAAAAGAAAATATTGAAAAAAAAAAATAACTCAAGTCATAGTTGCTCATTGCTGTCCCACAAACAATATGTATTTCATTAAGACAAATAAATTTTTAAACAGGTATCAACAAAACTCCATCAGGGATTGTATTTACTTAAGGTACAATCAGCAATATTAATGCTTAGTTTTGTGATATTCTGGTTTTGAAATAATAAAAAAAGAGAAATTATATGTTCTACTTGTTTTCCACAACCCCATTTGAGAAAAATCATTTGTAACAACAATATACCCATGGTTGGCTCAGAATCTCTCTAAAATTCTTTAAACAGAAGGAATTTAAAAAAAAATTATACTCATCAGCAAGAAAAATATTAACATAACTCTCTAAACTTGGCACTTTTTAAGACAATTTTTAGCAAAGCAAATGCAAAACTTTAATGGTGTCCTATGTCATCTAAAAAAAACAACATTAAAATGTGTCAAATGAATTTTGATGTAAGATGCCTCTAATACTTTCAGTTGAATTTGTGAAATGAAGGGCCAGGTATTCCTTTACATTTTATACAATATATAAAAAGAAAAACAGTTCAAATTTTTTCACAAAAGAAGAAGCTTGATGTAAAAAAATAAATATATTTTTAACAGAAAGCAACTGACATCAATGAAATCAAATAAAACAAAAATTCATGGATAATAAATAATATAAGCCATATATTTAACCTATAATGAGGTGGCATAAAAGATTATTTTTAGAATTAGAAAAAACAGTGTTATGGCTTAAAGTTCTGCTCAATCAACAGGAGTTGTCTAAGGCCAGAATAATTAAGAACTAAGGCCAGAGAAAAAGAAACTGATAACCAAAAAAATAAGGCACCCAAAAATTTCAGGACCCTTTAGAGGGAAAAGAAGTATAAGTAGGTACTTCAAAATACCTTCCTGGGAAATACTTTAGCCTGTAGACACATCCCTGAAAGTTTCATTTTCCTAGCCTAACCTCTTTCAAAGATAGCCAAAAGTAGCTAAAGTAAAATTTTACAATGTATCTTAAAAATCCAGTTTAAATAGCAGTCTCAACAAATATAGACTATATAAAAGGCTATAGGTATTGGCCTAATCATTCTAAATTTTTTCCAACTAATAATTATAGGATGGTTTAGAAACTAGACCTGTTTGATATAATAACATTTGACTAACTCACCAATGTGATAGCTGCCTCCCTAAGAATCAACCTTTTTAATAACAAAAAAACTTTTCTTCTGACTCCTTATGAAGCTTAGCCTATGCAAGACAGGCCTAGAACACCAAAAACCCTTTAGATACTAAGGAATATGCATAATATTACTTACAGGTCACTGAAAAGCTAAGATTATTTCTATTATTTATAGTTTCCTTGTCTTTTCTGTAGACTTAACGATTTCACATGTTTATCCATTTAAAAAAATATATAGCATTGACGTCACAATCCTCAAATAATCTTTTTATTTGGGGGTTATAAAGTGCCAGCCCACGGACAAGTAATCTTGAGCGTTTGTGGGGATAATCCGACTAACCTCTGACGTCATATGTGTCTAAAGAAACGCTTGGATTAATCAGATTAATAATCGGACAAGTAAAGAAACGCACCCCTAGCCAATTCAAACTTACCCAAATTAATCACTACAATAATTGAGAAAAAGAAATTGAAATGGGAATTGATATAACTAGATTTTGCGGAGACGTTGATGGTGATCTCTTGTGTTCGATTTGTTCTTTTGTATTAGAAGATCCTATCCAGGTTTGTAGGTTGTGCAGAACTAACAGGCTATGCAATGTCTTGATATTAGGCTACTGAACCAGTTACTCATCACCCACTAAATATAAGGTAACAATTCACATAAATCACTTATAATTAAAGTTAACATCCCAATTGATACCTCATTTATCCTCTTTCCAACTTTTTTGTCACAAAATCAATGTTAAGCCACAAATGGCCCCTTGAAAATGAAGCTCTTTTCTCTTATTTTAGATATGGTTTGTATACCTTTGTTAGCATCACTCCTATTTAAACTGGTTTCCTTGTAAAATGAATTAAGGTTAGAATTCTAGACAAGCTATGTTTCTTTTATCTTTGGAAGAGTTTAGGTTTGGAAAATTAAACTTTCAAGAATGGATCTACAGAATAAAGTGTGTCATTGGAAGGTATTTTGAAGTAGGGTACCTACCTCCACTCCTCCTCCTAGAGGGCGCTGATTTTTGGTTGCCTGTATAAATCTTTATGTTAGCTTGTAAATGTGAAACCTTGCAAAATAGATCTTCTACTTAAATGTTGTAGGCTATAAGAAAGCCAAATTATTATTGCTTAAATTATAACTAGCTACTTGATCTCAATTTATTTCTATCAAGCTTTAAAGGTCTGCAAAATACATTTCCTAAATTAAGGAACAATCTATTGATTAGGCTTAAAATTCTGCTCAAATAATAGAAATTGCATTTTCAAAATGAAAATCAGAGAAAGAAAAAACTAGAAATTAAGGTAAAATGGTATGTCAAAATTCTGATAGGCATAGACATCAGCAGAATATTTTGAGAATATATTAGACCTAAATTGAGTTGCAGAATAGGATATAGAGATAAATATAAAAGTTTGTAATTCCTTGGATATGAAGGAAGATTTTTTGTGCAAGGGATAATTAGCAGCAGTAGTCTACTAAAAGGATTAAAGAATAGTAAGGCCCCATGTGCTCATGGTATGGTAAATGAGTTTCCTAATATGGTAGATATGAAGTTAGAAGTAGTTTCTAAAGATTATGAATATGATTTTTGAAAAAGAGAAGGCACCTTGTTGTTTTAAGAAAGCCCAAATTAAACCAATGGATAAGAAAGATGATACATGTGAGTGTGGTAATTATCAAGGCATTTACCTGGTCTGCATGTAGCAAATTACTTAGTAGTATGATACTTTTTAGACTAAGACATGATGATAAGATAAGATTTATTTGCAAAAAAGCCTGCAGGCCATAGCAAACAGATACAACTTTAAACAAACACCTAATTACAAACAACTTAAACAAGCAAACAAACTTGTAAACAACTTAAACAAGCAAACAAACTTTCAAACACTTTATGAATTCAGAAACACCTGTAAATAAACTCTTACCAAGCTAACTCCTCAAACATGATTCCATATGCTTAATCCCTAAACAGAGAAACATACACAACTGTTTAATAGCATATCCATTCCTTTCAGCCATTTGCTCCTTTAACCAGTATTCACTCCCCAACTCTCATCCAAAACATTCCTTCCACAACTCAGACAGCTCTTCACACTTGGATACAAAATGAACTAAATTTTCATTCCCCCCGCCACACATTGGGCAAAAGTAGGGGAAACTTTCCCAAATATTTCCTTCTGATACCTAAATCTAAACTATCTCCTCTTAGCAACAACAAATTCTTCAAGTCCTCCCTACCAGTGCTGCAACAAGTACTCCAATTTTTTACTTAAGTATCAAGTATTAAGTACTCATTGTTTTTTTACTTAAGTATCAAGTAATAAGTACTCTTCCAATTCTTACTTAAGTATCAAGTATCAAGTACATGCCAAAATTTTACTTAAGTAGTACTTCAAGTACTTACTCTATGTATTTTGACATAGATATATATATATATATATATATATATATATATATATATATATATATATATATATATATATATATATATATATATATATATATATATATATATATATATATATATCAAGCCCATGCTACCTTTTTGTGAAAGCCATTCTGAAGGTTTCTTAGCCCTTTCCCTTGCCTATAACATGTCCCCCCGCCATTCAGCTCCTGAAAATCTTAACCAAGGAACCAGACTTTCAATTTTGTTGTTTTTAACCATTTTCTTTGTTTGGCAACACACCCAACAAAGTCCAAAAATAATCTGAACCGATTTTCAACACAACGGCTTGAAATGCAAAAGACTGTCAAAACAATTAAGTGCAGCCAAAAAAACTTCTGGTGATTAGTGTTCAGTCAAATCTGGCGCATTCAGAAATACAGGGTTATTTTGAAACGTTTGGGAGTGGTTGAAAAAATTGGAAAAATAGAAAAACAAACTTAGGATTGGGTTTAAAACAGATAAAAGGTAATAACGTAGTCCATTCTTCAATAAGCAAAAACCTTAGCAAAAAAAAACACAAATTTAAAAGTAAGGAGTCAATTGAATCAGTTGCAGACTTTTTTAATTAGAGAAATCAAAGCTCAATAAAAAAGAGCAGTGAAAGTTCACACTTTCGGCAACTAGCTGAAGGTCACTGGCTGTCAGCGTGCTGAAAGAAAAGAACAGTACGAAAATGAAGTCTTGATTCATATGACTTCAGCTTTGCTGTACATATCGAAAACGTGATTAAAAGTGCAAATGCTAGTCTACTGACTTTAAACGGTATGCTTAGGTTCAGTATGAACGCAGAGAGTATCAAGTATGCATACATAAAGTACGTCCGCCCCATTCTGGAATATACTTGCCCTGTTTGGGCGCCCTCAGCACTTAGAACAGTGTATCTTTGTCAGGAGCTTAAATTGGTTCAGAAGTGAGTGGTATCGATCATCTTGGGCCGCCGTGACATCCCGTACAAAAAGGTTCTGAAAGTGCTTGGACTGTCGTCACTCCAAAATCGGTATGAAACACTGATAATGAGTTTTGGAAAGTTCTTGCTTTCTAAATCTCAGAACCATGACATTCTACTTGATCAACCTCTACCATCAAGAACGAGAAAGCAAATAAGTTAGCTCCCGTTAAAGCAAGAACAAACTGATATGATAATTCTTTCGTCCCGGTTTTCGTCGATATGTACAATAAGAGTCAATGTTTATAGTTTGATTTATATATACAAGTGTAGCTTAATTTTGAATATGTTTTAAAGAAACGCAAATCATCGGTAGCTGTCAAGTTTTGCTATTGAACCTGCCTACTACTACTACTATTTCGGTGACATTTATCACCCTCGGCGCCTTTCCAAGGAAACTGCTTCAAGTTTTCAAGTTACATTTCAGACACGCAATGAAAATGTATGGCATCTACTTCCTACATGTCTGGTTTTCAATCAAGCAAGCCGCATGCTGTGTAGTCAATTCAGATGGTCAGTAAAACTCTCTACAAACGTATATTGGTAAATCACTGGCCTGCAGCAAGCCCGCTGATTCAGACGCATTCCATACGGTTGGTCAAACTGCAGAAGTTGCAGCTTATCTATTTCTAGGAGTAGTTTTCACACTACGAAGTGGCAAAAGCCATGAAATTAAATCGAAAATCTCCCGAGAAAAAAAGAATAAAAAAGTAGTCCTTCTGTGGGGATTGAATATTTGGTTGAAGGTTGGCTTCAGTATGGCTCATTTTGGAAAAGGATTATTTCTAGGCTTTGGGCAAGCCATGGGTAGAATTAAAAATCATGAAATTATGAGACCCAGACTAAAAAATCTTACAGCTTCGCTACAGCTTTTCAATTCTGAAAAAGGGATATTTTTTGCTTCTGATTTTCCAGATTATGGGTAAACTGTATGTAAGATAATAAGCCTTATTCTAGAAATTGGGAATCTACTGACTGAATCTTTTCTGACTAAGACAGTCTAATTTTATTGACACATCTCAGGTAATCCCCTGTTTTCTAGTAGTGCCAAGTCTTTATTGAAAGCCGGCATGCAGATATTTCTTTAGTACATGTATCTGTTTTTCAGATACTAAACACAACCCCGTGGTTAATACTTGAGCTGAGCGAATCAGGAGCTCTTCTTCAAGTTTAACCCCACCTATTTGTATAAACGAACGTAAGAGGTCAATACCACAATAGCCCCTCTGTCAACTGAGAAATCTTTAACACTGAAAAATTTTAATGCACAAGGAATATAAAGTTGGCACATAACATTCAAATTTTTAGGCTCCTATTAGCTTTGAGAAGAACCAGGCTTTCGAACCTGTGATCTGCCAAGGAGCTACGCCTTGGACAGAGAATCACTCCCCCCTTCGAAAAAAGACGCTCCACTGGCGCTGATGTAGGTGGTATGCAGTTGAACTTCCGAAAAACCAACTCCACCGTAGGATAGTGTCTCAAAACTGACGCATCTTGTCTAGAGTCGCTTAGATAACGCAAGACTTCAACTCTTGTTGTTTTCATTTCATCCGACTGAATGGTGGCTTCCTCTTCGTCAGACATTTCAAAGAAATTCTGTCGAGATCTCAGTAACTCAGATCCAACTATGTCTTTGCTGGTACTCTGTTTACTTCCTAATGCCTTTGCCTCGTTCACAAGCATTCTCACAACAGTCTCCTTGTCTTCATCTCTTACAAATTTATCTTTAAAATAGGGATGAGAACTGGTGGCCAGGTGGTAGTCAGCATAAAGAGATGGAGGTCCACAGAGGAATGGAAACCTTTGCTTAAGTCCTTCTAACAGGGTCCCAACCAGTGCCTTTGTATACTTGACAGATAGCTGGAGCTTTTGCAGCTTTCTTTCCAGTGACCGAACAGTAGGGAAAATTATCCCGAAAAATGCTTTGTCTTCTACCTGGAGCATGTCAAGGGCTATTGCTATAGGTTCCAGTACAGAGATATATTCGATTAGAAAGTCTATCTCATTTTGCTTAAATCTTGGTTTCTTTAGTACGTCGCAAACTGTGGTCAGTTTTCCAGCTTGTTGGCATTCAAGAATTATTTTCAGTGCATCATATTCAGAGTTCCATCTTGTAGCATTAGGGCGTATCAACTTTTTCTCAAAGACATCCATGACAAGATCGTTATTCTTTGAGCTGCGGCTTAATGAATTCCACACTGACTGACACTTTGCTCTGACGTTTAACAGTGCTCTCCTGAAGTTAAGGTCTTTTTCTAAGGCGTGCTTTGCTTCAGTTGTTGCCAACAGGTTCAGCGTGTGGCTGCAACAGCGAAAATACTGTGGCAAACACATCTCCAGCTCGTACTCAGACTCTTCACCTGGAAACTTATGAACATGGTCACTGTTGTCACTCAAAGTTTCCGTTCCTGGTTTATTGTCAGAAGCTAAAGCGTGATTCACACTGCCACTATCTTCACATACAAGGGAAAAAGTTGTGGTAGCAGATTCACTTATGTTGACTGATGGTTACACTAAACCAACATGTCCATAAGTATCAGAAATTTCGTGCAAATCAGTTGTCTCGATATTATCTGGCTCTCCCTCTTGAAAATCAATGTCTGTATCCGAGTCACCTTCTTCAATCTGTGGCTCAATGGTAAGCTTTGCATTTTGTTTGAATGCTTTTACAAAATTTGATGCATTGTCCGTCACAATAGCTCTCACTTTTTCTAAATTGGTGTCCAAACCGTACTCTCGAAAAATGCTGAAGATCATTTCAGTTATTCTGTCAAACGTATGTGAACCTTTAAATCTTCTAACAGCAAGAATCATTGGCAAAAAATGATTGTTACCATCTAAGACATGAGCAGTAACACCCATGAAACTCCGGTTGCTGCTAGACCAGATGCTAGAAGTCATTGTGACGTAATCGGTTTTCTCTAAAATCTCAGTAATTCTTTTCTTTGTATCGAACAGCGATTGGTCGATCTTTTTTGCTAACGTCTCTCTAGACATTATTGGGCCAACATACAGATTGAGGCCTAAAATCATGCTTTTGAAAGCTTCACTATTCACAGTGCTTAATGGTCGCATATCCGTCACAACATAGTCCATGATCAACTGGTTAGCTTGTTCTTTCGTAGATCTTAGCTTCTTTCCAAAGAATTCCCCTTTTACAGTTTCATTTTCAGTTTCATCAGATACATTTTCCCGAATTTCATTTTGTTTTCGCTTCCCTGATTTTCTTGAATTTGTAGCTATAAACTCAGTGTATGCGGTGGGATGACCAGCCTGAAAATAAAAGATTCTATAGAGCAAGAACAACAGGTCTGGTGAATTCTAGGGGGACCCAATGCGGTGGTATTGTGTCAAATTCATTCCTGCAAATTCAGTTGTTCAGACGAATCTGATTTCAGATTCGTCACTCCATCCATAAGTTATAGGCCCTAGTAAATTGAAGGTAAAGTCAACTTTCTTAAAACTTGAGACCGCCCCCCTCACCCTGTTTGAAATAGGGTTTGTGATATCAGAATTCGGTATAAT
Source organism: Artemia franciscana (assembly GCF_032884065.1). NCBI lineage: Eukaryota > Metazoa > Arthropoda > Branchiopoda > Anostraca > Artemiidae > Artemia > Artemia franciscana. Next base: position 31,280,661 of record NC_088869.1, on the reverse strand, counting down.
CCCTAATCTTAGGCATCTTTGGTCTAGCTTTCATTTGGATCCGTTGCTCCATTTGCAAGTTATACTAAATTAAACAAAAACCTCAATTTTTCAGAACTTAAAAACCACTCACCCTCGTTTTATCTGCGCTAGGGTTTTCATCTCAAAACTTGATGCGTCTCATGGTTTTGGGCATCTTTGGTTCAATTTTCATTGATACCCATCATTCCATTTGCAAGTTGAACTGAATTAAATGAAAAACTCAACTTTTTTTAGCACTTAAAGCCCCCTACCCCTCGCCCTAATTAAGCTAGGGTCTTCATCTCCAAGTACCATGTGTCTTATGGTATTTGGCATCTTTGGCTTATCTTTCATTGAGATCCATTACTTCATTCGCTAGTTAAACTGAGTTAAACGAAAAATAACTTTTTTACCACTTAAAGCCCCCTCCCTCTCCTCCTGTTTAAGCTAGAGTCTTCATCTTCAAACTTAATGTGTCTTATGGTCTTGGGCACCTATAGTTCAATTTTAATCCAAATCCAACTGGCGGTTCTCTTGATTTCGCTATAATCGATTGCCCAGACAGACGGACAGACGGATCCCAAAAACCTATCTTGATGGATTTTTTCCACCATCCAAAAGTTGACAAGATGACAAAAATTAAGCACTAATGGACTACAGTATTTAGGCAACATTTAGCACAAAACAAGAGATTTTAGCTCACTGACGACCAGTGAACTGTGAAATAATAAAAAAAATATTATATTACTTTTAAATAAAATTAAACTGAGTGATAATCATACTATAATTTTTCTGTCATAAACAATTACCTTATTTCACATCCAAAAATAGGACATGGAGCTATATGTGAGTTTACTCTAAATCCAGAGGCAGACTTTGACAGTTCAGACATAATGAGGATTGATTTTATCCTAAATTTTTGTCCACAAAATCTCTTGTGAGTCACAGCTTTAGTTGAACACCACCAATTCCCCATTAAGAAGTCATTATCAGATTTTTTTTTAGAAGAAAGAAGCTGATTCTTAGATATAAATAAAGATTGGATCACTGTATCATAAACACTGTATCATGAAGAAGAGTGTGAAAAAAATGTTTTATGACACAAATACCATCTGTCTGAATGCAATATTTTCAGTGTGAATCATCAGGAAATCTGCATAAACTGTAGGTGCAATTTGATAAGTTTTTACTCATAACAAGAGCTAATAGCTCATATGGCACTTGTGACGAGGCGAGAAGAGCTAAGAGCCAAGAGCTCATATGGTATGAGCTCCAGCAAAATACTAAGAATCAATAGATTGATTTAAAAGGAAAATCAGAGGCTTAATGCCGGTCAGGATTTAAAATAAGAGCTCTGAGTCACGATATACTTCTAAATATCAAATTCATTAAGATCCGATCACCCACTCACAAGTTATAAATACCTAATTTTTTCTAATTTTTCCTCTACCTTTAGCCCCCCAGATAGTCGAATCTGGCAAAACGACTTTATCAAGTCAATTTGTGCAGCTCCCTGACACGCCTACCAATTTTCATCGTCCTAGCACGTCCAGAAGCACCAAACTCGCCAAATCACTGAACCCCTCCCCCCAACTCCCCCAAAGAGAGCAAATCTGGTATGGTTACGTCAATCACATATCAAGGACATTTGCTTATTCTAACCACCAAGCTTCTTCCTGATTTCTCCACTCCAAGTGTTTTCCAAGATTTCCCCCTCGAACTCCCCGCAATGTAAAAAGATCTGTTCGGGATTTAAAATAAGAGCTCTGAGACATGAATTCCTTCGAAATCACCTATTCGATCACCTATTTGTAAGATAAAAATACCCCAATTTTCATGTTTTCCAAGAATTCCGGTTTCCCCCTCCAACTCCCTCCAATGTCACAGAATCTGGTCGGAATTTGAAATTTGAGCTTTAAAGCTTAAGATCCTTCTAAATATCAAATTTCATTAAGATCTGGTCACCCTTTCGTAAGTTATAAATACCTAAATTTTCAAAATTACCCCCCCCCCCAAAAAAAAAAAAATTCCACCAAAGAGAGCAGATCCGGTCCGGTTATGTCAGTCATGTATCTTAGACAAGATTTTTTTCTTCCCATCCAGTTTCATCCTGATCTCTTGGCTTTAAGTATTTTCTAAGATTTCTGGTCCCCCCCCCCAACTGCCTCACCCCTATGACGCTGGATCAGGTTGAGATTTAAGGTAAGACATCTGAGTTACGAGGTTCTTCTAAATATGAAGTTTCATGAAGATCCGATCACTCCTTCGCATGCTAAAAATATATCATTTTTTAATTTTTCAGAATTAACCCCCCCCCCCCCCCAATAGAGCAGATCCGTTCCAATTATGTAAATCACGTATCTAAAACTTCTGCTTATTTTTCTCTCCAAGTTTCATCCCGATCCCTCCAATCTAAGCGTTTTCCATGATTTTAGGTTCCCCCACCCCAAACTCCCCCCAATGTCACCAAATCCGGTCGGGATTTAAAATGAAAGCTCTGAGACACAACATCATTCTAAATATCAAATTTAATTGATATCCGATCACCCGTTTGTAAGTTAAAAATACCTCATTTTTTCTAATTTTTCAGAATTAACCCCCCCCCCAACTACCCCAAAAAGAGCGGATCCATTCTGGTTATGTCAATCATGTATCTAGGACTTGTGCTTATTTTTCCCACCAATTTTCATCCCAATCCCTCCATTCTAATTGTTTTCCTAGATTTTAGATTCTCCCTCCCAACTCCCCCCCCCCAATGTCACCAGATCCGGTTGGGATTTAAAATAACAGCTTCGAGACACGAAATCCTTCCAAACATCGACTTTCATTAAGATTTGATCAACCGTTCGTAAGTTAAAAATACTTCTATTTTTCTATTTTTTCTGAATTAACAGGCCCCCTACTCCCCCCCAGATGGTCAATACTGGAAAAAGACTATTTCTAATTTAATTTGGTCTGGTCCCTGAAACGCCTGCCAAATTTCATTGTCCTAGCTTACCTGGAAGTGCCTAAAGTAGCAAAACCAGGACCGACAGACAGACAGACTGACCAACTTTGCAATTGCTATATGTCACTTGGTTAACAAGTGCCATAAAAAAGGTATCGAGTGGTATGTTCATTTTATTGGTAAGTCATTTACATGAACTGTCATTTTTTTTGAAAATTTGTCATTTTTAAGAGCTCAAAAAGTGCTTCAGTTTGAATTTATGGTAGAAGCAATTATTATATTTGTAAAGAGCATAAAAAAGGCATAGAGTGGTATGTTCACTTTATTGGTAAGTCAGTTAGGGTAAGACAACTGGTACTGGGACACTTTGATCACTCTGCCTATTCTGGGACAGAAGCTTTGATTGGATTACAACATGTCCAATACTGGGACAAAAGAATTAATCTTGGACACCCAATGTATACATTTTTCTGGGTTGCTTCCAAAAAACCTGTTGTCTTTTGTCCCAGTATTGGACATGTTGCAATCCAACCAAAGATTCTGTCCCAGAATAGGCAGAGTGATTTAAGTGTCCCAGTACTGGTCATCTTACCCTATATGAACTGCCATAAATTTACCACAAGCCTACTTTACGTATTTTTAGTTTTGTTGGAGGGGGATTTTAGAAAGCCAAAAAATGGATGCGCTTCTGTAATAATGACAAAGAAACAAAATGAGAATCTTGCTATATGCAGTAATACACACTTTAGAGCACTTGGAACGAAAGTTGACATTTACCAATGGGCCATCAGTCCCTGGAGTGGCCCATTAATTGATGGAATAAGGCTAAGTATGACACTAAAGAAAAAAGACACATGACATAAATACAAATAGGCAGCAAATAGGAGTTATTTACCTTCAAATGCTTGTGGAAGTTGGTCGTTGCATGTACGTGTCCCTTTACAGTTTTGTTGGGGCAAAACTTGCAGGATGCATTCACAGACCTGTCTTGGTCAATTTCCCCCTTCACAGTAAAGCACCTCCCTTGGAGTATAAATGGAAGCTGTTTGGCCATGCTGACTTTTCAGTTAGTTTGAGATTAAAGACGCTTATGACATAAAAGTTCCTGCTTCTTCTTTAAACATGCTGTCGGGAATTCGGTTTATTCACCACCATCTGTTCTCATCAACTTGTTACGGTTTTTAATAATAGATGTCTCTATTACGCAATGTTTTTTTTGTACATTGCCACAAAGCACACACACGCAAAAGTATTTGAAAAGTATTTGAAAAACAAGTACATTAAAAGTATCTTAAGTAATAAGTATTTCGTAATCTTACTTAAATATCAAGTAATAAGTACACCCTAGAGTTTTTACTTAAGTACAAGTACAAGTATTGGAAAATTTTACTTAAGTAGTACTTCAAGTAAAAGTACTTCAAGTAAGTGACAGCACTGCTCCCTACTCAACCCAAATTTAAAATAAACTTCCTCTCCCCAACGCTCTTTAGCTTGGGAGTAAAACCTCACAGACACCAATTGGTCCTTCTGAGTTTGCCACTCTTGGATTTCTTGGTTGTTTAGGATTCGCTGAACTTCCTTGCATACTGAAATGCTTCCATCCACTGGTCTTTTACCTTCATTCCACATCTCTGAAAGGCCCAAAATGCCCAGTATTTTCTTGACCTGATTTGCCCATGAATCCCGTCTACCATCCTTCAAACTCTCCAAATACACTGACATAAGAAGCCAAACTCTAGGTAGTCTAATTATTTTCTCCCAATATTTCACCATTTTAACCAGTCTACCACTCCTTAAAGTGAACAGCCCCAAATCTCCTTTCAATACCACTGAACTAAATGAATCCTTCAAGCCTAACATTCTTTTAAAATACCTTAGTTGAACTACTTCTAACTTAGCAGCTTTAGGGAAACCCCAAACCTCCGACCCCCAATGAAGACTAGTAACTACTTTTGTCTGGAACACCCTTTTCTGAATCCTCATGTAAGCTAGCTGACCTAAATTACTTCTCAACAGCATATTTGTTAACCTTTTACCCCTTAAATTACAATCTTCCACATGCCTAGACATCCCCTTTAGTGCACTAAACTTAACACCCAGATAAACAAACTCCTCTTTAACCTAGTTCCAGTTCCAAAAATTGTAGGGAGGTATATGGACCTTCAACAAGTCCTTTCACCTCTTTGACATCTTCTCCAGAATAACTAGCCACTGAAAGCACTATTCTCCTCCAGTCTGCAAACCATGAATACATGCAATTATGAGCAATAATACACTGTTATTGATTGTGGGAAGTGCAAGTACCTGAGCTACCTGTCCCCAGCAGTTTAAGGCCACTAGGCCGGCACAATCAAAAACTATGGATAAATCACGTCCTTTTAAAATTTGACTTCTTCAAGCTTTAATCTTTATTAAACAATATTTCTCTTCTTTAATGTATCAATTGCTGCCTTAAAATTCTTACGATCAATTTCCCATGGCAGGTTAGAATCCAGGATAGCTGTATAAGTATTTGGAATCTTAGCCAAGGAGCATAAACGCTTAAGAGCAACAGTCTCCTCACTCTGAGCCTGGCAATCAAATAATATATGCTGGATTGTTTCCTCTGCTGAAAAGCAGATTTGGCATAAAGGGGAATGATGTAGCTTCCAATTAAATAACAAATTATTTAGAAGTAGGGCACCTGATTTCAGCTGGTAATATAGCACTGTATTTAATCTTGTATGAAATGGAGATAACATTAATTTACTATGATTAACTTTGGATCTTTGCCTGATAATATCTCGTGAATTGAGGTCAGAGGAAGGACTAGGAAATAACATGGAAGCCTTTGCTGCTAGAGAATCAGCCATATCATTATATTTGATGCCTTTATGACTAGGAACATGTTGAAAATAAACTTCATTTTCTTTGATCTTAAGATTAAGAAGCTGTCTTCTAATATTATATAAATCCTTGTCATTAGCAGTTCTATTAATATTTTGGATCAATAGTAATGCTGATTTAGAGTCAGAGAGACAGAGTATATTTTCAGATTCCATGTTATAATTTATAAGTACATCCAAGGCCAGGCGGATGGCACATAATTCAGCAGACAAGATAGAAGATCCCAATGGGAGAGGAGAATAGATGTTCAAATTCAGGGATGGGATACATGCTCCTGCTCCAGCTCTTTCCCTCTGGACAGATCCATCTGTATATATTTTTCTATAGTTGGGGTTAGCCTTTGAGATGTGTTCAGCCAAAATAGTCTGGATCTCGTAATTAGGAATCAAATCTTCACTAATAGAGATAAGTTCTACTTGACAGCTTGGAGGACTCATTTCCCATGAGTGGGACTCAGTAAAGGGATATGCATAAAGCGAATGTTGATTTCAGTTTGGGACCTCCAGTTGAAACTGATTCCATGATGAATGGGCATTTGGACAGGCTGACTTCTCAGCAAAGGTATGCGCATATACAGCATGCTTGGCTCCATAAGGCTGGATTTGCGAGAAATATTTTATTCTTAAACTGGATGCTCTTTCACTTAGGGACACCAATCCCGACAGTATTCTTAACTTTGACAGAGGAGTATGCTTATGCACACCCAAAGCTATTCGAATAGCAGAATTTTGTAAAGATTCAAGGATTTTTAATGAGGATGGAGGACGAGCTGAAAAAATTTGAATCCCATACTCTATATTTGAACGAATATGTAATTTGTAAAAATCCAAAATAATTTTTGGGTGACATCCCCACTTACTTCCAGCAAGTCTTTTTAAAATACAAAGTCTCTGAATAATCAGAGATTTCAAAAAATTAAAATGTTCATGCCACTGCATTTTAGAATCCATTAATAAACCAAGTAACTTCACTGAATTGCAATATGGGATCTCCCTTGAGAAAATTTTCAGTGGATTAGGAGGATCTGCAGTATCATTAGTAAATATAATGGCTTTAGTTTTACTAATTGAGATTGGGAAGCCAAATGCTAAGGAGAATCTCTGTACTAAACTTACATCCTGTTGAATAAGGCTATGAAGAAGGCCAATATCCCTTCCCGACTTCCAAATAATCAAATCATCTGCATAAAGGCCAAATGATGCATGAGATACTTGAAGTTCAGAAACATACAAGTTGAATAGAAGAGGGCTCAATATTGCACCTTGAGGAAGTCCTTTCGTAATGGGACATTGCTCACCTCTACATTGATTTACTTGAACGTAAAAATATCTATCAATTAGAAAAGACTTTATAAAACTTATAAAAGAATATGGGAAGTCAAGATTTATTAGGATTTCCAATAATTTATTTTGGACTACATTTCCATAGGCATTCGACCAGTCAAACAGAACAGCCATTGTGACATGTCTTATTTTAAGAGAGTTACAAACATCAATTTCTAGCCGGGTAATGTTGTCTAAAGAGCTATATCCTTTTCTGAAACCTGTTTGTTCACTAGGAAAGAGATTGCTTCAGCAAACCACTCAATTCTCGATAAGACAAGCCTTTCCAGAACTCTACTAAAGGAAGGTAATACCGATATAGGACGGTAAGACTTAAGATCATTAGATGAATAAGAAGGTTTTAAAGCTGGGAATACCTGAGCAATCTTCCAAGCATCTGGGAACTTTTGACTTGACCAAATAAGACTATAAAGACTTAAGAGGGCTGTATGAACCACCTTTGGGGACTCAAGAATCCACTTCATATAAATACCATCATAACCTGGGGAAGACTTGATGTTAAGAGAATTAAGTGCTACACAAAATTCATCTTGGGAAAAAGGTTTCAACAGAGTACCCTTATAAGAACAGGTAAGAGGGAGATTACAAAAAGGAGGTCGGATGGGATGAAAATCTGAGCAATCATTTTAAAAAATATCAGTAAACAGATCTGTCTTCTTTTTATCTGAGACAATTGGATATCCATCCTGAATGATATCATATCTACGGTCATCATTAGGCTGCTTTCCACTATTTAGTTGGCTAATGAAATTGTGGACCTTTGAAATTGGGGTTCTAAAACTGATACTTGAGCTGAAATTCAGCCATGTACTCTGTTTAGCTCTGTTAGTTCTCCTTCAAATTAGTTTCACCTTAGCACATAACTGCTTATAAGAGATTGCTGTTGACTGAGGTGGGTGCTTTTGAAACATTTTACGAGCCTTTCTTTTTGCCAGAACTGCAACCTTACACTCATCATTCCACCAATTCTTGGGTCTTTTGGAGCCATTGTAAAAATGCACCCTAGTCATTGGAATTGCCAATTTAGCTGACTCCAGCAGGATTGATCTCAAATTAGACTCAATGGCATTAACATCAGAATTAGGAGAAACAAAGGAAAAATCTGCTTCATTTAATATCTCACGAAAAGGGACCAATTACCTTTGGAGTTAATAAATGTAGGGACATAGGGTTTGGGAGTGTAGCATAAATCTTGAAATGATGTAAGAATTGCACAATGATCAGATTGAAGAGACGACACCTTTACCATCTGAACTAGATCATAATAGGAAGAAGGACCTAGAAGCAAATCTATAGTTGAGAAAGAGTTAGAAGAAATATTATACCTGGTCTGAAAGTCAAATGGAGTGAAAATCAAGGTGTCAGGAAAATTGGACAATATGTACTCTATTCCTCTTCCTGCTTTGTTCCTACCAGCTGATTGTTCCCAGAGAGGACTATGGGCATTAAAATCACCAAAAATAAGGGTATTATTACCTGATAATTTTGCTTCCAAGATACTTTGGATGTCCTTACTCCCACATGGATTATAAAAGGATTTTTTGGCAAGATGGTTACTATTGGCTAAGGTAATTATTATACCTACAACATCTATTTCATCCCTGTAGATAGTTAAGGGTTGAGGGGAGTGTTGAATTGAAACATGAACAAAGATTGCCACACCCCCTCCCTTTCTGTTAGTTGATCTATCTTTCCTGTAGCACTTGTACCCAGGCATTTTGATTTTCTTGTACTGATGAAGATTAGTCTCTTGTAGACAAATAATTCCAATTCTATTATCATTTGCACATTGGATAAGATCAGTAAGTTTATTTGAATTTAAAGAGACGCAATTCCATTGTAGGATCTGCAGCTTAGTTAACATAGGAAGGGTTGAATAGGTGACATGCATGATACTTTGAGAGAATGGATGATAATTCTGTTCCTATTTCATTGAAAATAGAATTGGAAAAGTAGTGTTCTGCAATTTCTTTTGTTATGCTGGCTCTTTTATCATTAGCCATATTTGATTGTAAGATTAGGTCCACTGATGCAACATATTTAATTAAATTAGTAATATGAGGTCCAACTCTATCTTGCATAGTGATGGCTTGAGTAGAAATATTAGGAAAAGCTGCCACTCTTTCAGACCAGATACTTTGGAGAGCTTGGCCAGCTCCACTGCAGCTATTGGGAAAGGGACATTTTCTTGAAGAGCAATCCTTAAAACTTTAGCTCGTTGAACATATTTAGGACATGAATTGTGATCTGTTGATTGATGTCTACCATCACAGTTTGTACATTTAGGCACTTCAGTACATCTACTTTCTGTAGACAAGGAGTGATTACCAAGGCAATTAGGGCACCCTGGCTCAGAAGAAGAACAATACTTTGATGAGTGACCAAGCTTAACACATTTTGAGCATTGGAGAGGTTTTTCTTGGTATATTTTATGAGCTTTTTGCTGACCAAAAAGGAAAACGGAGTCAAATTGAGAACTAGCAGGTAAGATAAAGAGGATACTCTTACTACTTCTTGTTCCCTTAGAATCTAGCTTGCCCATACAATGAACATCCAGAACTTCCAGCATTTCCCCCTTGTTGTTCATAAGACCATCTTTCAAGTCATCAATTGACAGTTCCAATGGTATGTTGTACAGCAGTATTTTCTGAGAATTTTTCAGAGTTGGTTTCCACCATTCAGGTGTAACAGGAATATTGCCAATTTTTTGTAGGCTAAGTGCTTTGCAGGCTTCATTTCTGTCTAGAAACATAACTGTTAGTGAACCATCTCTGTTCATATTCACAGTGAAGCTACATCTGAAAGCTATGAAAATATTCATTCTGATATTAGCAATATTTTTGATAGAGAAAGATTGATCTTTTACTGTTGGAGTAAAAAGGATTATGGGTTTGTCTTTTATCTCCACAGCTGGGACTGAGTTTGATAGTCCAATTATTTCAGGAGGACTCATAGAAGGCTTTTTTCGTTTCTGTTTTCTGCCCACTGTTTGAAAATCCTCATTTTGCAGGTTATCAGTTTCAAGGATTGGGTACTCAGAGACAGTAATCATGGCTTCATTCAGGCTGTCATCATTGGATATTGGAGATACAACAATAGGACTATCCGCTTCTGATAACCAATTAGATGATTGGCCCCCTTCCCTGAGGGGGCTAGAAGAGCTAGGAAACATTCAGTTCAGGAGAGGGATATTCCAGAAACTCTAACCACGCAATAAACTTATATGAAAAAGCAAAATAATACTTCTCAAAGAAAAGGAGTAACAAGAGCTTTAGTTCCTTTCACTCAGAAAATAAATGAAATCAATAATATAGATTTTCATCAATTGATTTCTTCTTTTCGCAAGGACAGGTTTTCTCACTTTTAAATTATGTTTAAATTCTTCTTCGTTACTATTCTTCTTCACTCTTCCAAACTCTTCCAAACACCTCCAGCCTCACTCTTCCAAAATTAGAAACTACCTCAGAATCAACCTCTCCTTTGCTCCTAAATACTAGTACTACTGACTTCTTAGCATTTAAGTCCAAATCCTTCTTTTTTATGTAATCTTTTATTTAATCTAATTGCTTCTGAAGATTCTCCCTACTGTCTGCCACTACTACTATATCATCCACAAATAACATACATGATAGCCTGTACCAATCCAAAGATATGAATGGGGCTCCATTATTTTTCATAAAACTGTCTAAATCATTAACAAACAAGGAGAAAAGCTTTGGGGATAAAGTAAATCCTTGTTTCACACCCAAATGAGACGTAACCAGTCTAGAAAATATCCCCATCACCTTTACAACATACTTCACCCTCCGATACATAGCTGCTATTATTGCTACAAAACGAGACAGCAAGCCTATTTCTAACAGGCTTTCAATTAACAACCTCCTGTTTACCGAGTCAAAAACACTTCTCAGGTCTAAAAAGGCTACAAATAGCCGACCATTTTTCCCTCTAACATATTTCCGTCTCAATATTTCCAAAGTAAAAATATGGTCAACAGTGCCGAACGTCAATCTGAATCCCGCTTGTACCAGACTCAGTATTTCCTCTTTATCTAACCAATCTCTTAGCCTAAATTCCAAAACCTTAAAAATGGTTTACTTACCACATTCCCATGAAAACAGACCTAAAATTTTCATGTAACATTTTATTGTCTTTCTTAAATAGAGACACTGCTACCAAAATGCCCCACGAGTGAGGCCAATAAGCTTTGTCCACTACAAACGAGAAAATCAAGGCCAACATAGGCATTATAGTTGTCCTTCCCACCTCAGGACCTTTGTAGATATACCATCTATTCCTGGACACGAGTTACCCTTCATCTTTTTCAACTGATCCCAAATTTCTTCTTCAGATACAGGCCTAATTAAATCGTAATCATTCTGCCTTAAAGGGTAATTCACCCCCCCTAACTCACTATCATTTGACCCATTCAAATCATTCGTCCTGACATGTTCAGACTCCCTCTTTTCAAAATAATCTGGCCACGTCTCAACTGGCGGGACATCTCCTCTTATTCCCAGGCCCTGGACTGAACATTTAACTACCAACCAAAACTCTCTAGGGTTTTTCACACTGTAAGCTCTCTTAATTTCTTCATTCATCTCCTTCTGCCTCTCTCTCTTTTTAAATCTTGTCACCCTATTATGATTTGACCTTACTTTCCTATATTCAGATAGCCTGCAGAAGTTTAATTCCTGATCCAATGGGTCCGTTGCTTTAAGTAGCCTAAAACTCCTTATTACCTCTTCCCTTTTCTGCCTACATTCCTCATCAAAAAAACCCTCATCTTTTTTGGCCGTCCTTCTTCTATTCTGCACTAAAGGCCTCATGCTCTCATAGATTCTATCTATAATTATCGAAACCGCTTGATCCATTTCAGCTGGTTCTGAAAAATTCAAAATCGATACTTTCTAGTTTCTTTTTAACCAATTCCTCTTTCTCCATGACTATCCAAACTGGTTTTCGTATTCTTACCTCACGCGTAGACCATTCTTTTACCCTTTCAGACCGTCAAATACACCCTCTCAGCTGAAGACTCACTGAAGTCAGAATCGACCAACTCTCGGACCCTAAGGTCCATCGCCTGGGGCCAGAGAGATAAACTACATAAAATATAATCAATTAAGCTCGGGCAAGACCCACTATAGCAGGTAAAATCACCCTTACCAAAGTCTCCTCCCAATCTCCCGTTCATATTTAGTAAGCCTTCCTTTTTACAAAAATCTATTAGATTCCTTCCCCATCTATTGATTTTCCGAAACCTATCCCTACTTTCCCTAATAAGAAAAACATATTCACAATCATTTTCCAAACAAACATTCTGCCCTGGTACATTTACAAGGGGTTCACCAACCTGCAGCTCAACCTCTTCACTAGTATATGCATTGAAATCCCCTAAAAAAAACAAAATTACGGCAAAGGATCTTTTATACTTCTGCGTTTCATTTTCCATCAATTCCCATGTATCTTCACGACTGTAAGAACTACTACTTGGAGGCAAATATACAACAGACACAACAAGGTGAACATTTTCAACTGACAATAACAACCATAATAGATTTTCAGACTCACTTTCTAGCCTACGACATAAATTAAATACTCCATTCCTTATAAGCGCGGAAACTCCTCCATAATATCTACCGTTAGTAGAGGCCTTTCTCCTACACTCAAAAACATCAAAATCTTCACATGACAAAAATCATCTAGAGAATTCCACATCTCCACAAGGCAAACAACATCCCAACTCTCACAGCCTGCTGATGTACTCGACTCCAATAGATTTTCTAACTTCTCCCTACTATAACCTTGCACATTCCAAACTACAAAACTGATACACGAATCACTATGGTGATTAACAAGTACTACCCTTTCACTAGAATTTTCATTATGGCCCCCCGTTTCCTATTCATCACCAACAGTTACTATAGTCCCTTGACTCGGCTGTTCTCTTGACATGCTTTCACCATCTCTGGCCGTCACCTCAAGACCACTGCCCTCAATTGATGCTTCCTGGTTGAGCACTCCCACTTACCGTGACTTTCTTATAGGCTGATTTTGATCGTCACTTGGACTTATTATCCTAGCATGAGTCGCGTTTGGCCCGTGGTTCAGGCATCCTGGGCTCCTTCAAAGCAACTGTATTTTTCGGTGTAATAAATGCCGTTGTGGTTCGAATTTCCGTGTTTGGATCGTCCAATTCATTTTCATTGGCTGAAAAATATCCTTGCGAGCTACCTGTAGATGCCGACCTGCTACGCGTTGAAGTCTTATGGTCAAGGGACTGACGGCTCTGACCTTGAAACTTTCCCAGAGCTATCGGGACCATATCTCTTACACTTGGACCTCTTACTTCAATTATTTTCTCATCCTGAAAATCATACGTCAAGATCTTGTCCTATAATATTAGCCTCGCCCCCTTTAATTTAGCAGGCATATTTTTTGACCTAACCTCCGCTAGAAGTGGTTTTAGCTTATCTCGATCCATATGCTCTCTTTTCGTGTAAGCAGGGGAGATATTCAACTTATGACGGCTAAATATCCCAGAAGATCTCAACACCAAATCTCTTAGTGGCTTGCTAATAAATTTAATGACAATAGGGGGCACGCCATTTTTAGAACGAAGGCGGAAAATATCATTTTATGTCTCGCCTCTCTAGATCCAAATTCGGGACAATTTCATTTAAGCATAACAAAATATCTTACTCTAGACTGGGTCCTCGATGTTTTGGGTCAAAATTGTATATAATCAAATTCATGTTCTTCAATTCTTTTTCAAGGAAATCTATCTTGGACTGGGTTTTCCGCAAATCTTCATTAACAGTCGAGCAGCTTAATACCAGACCAGCTATCTCCGATTTAATTGCCCTGTTGGTTTCCTCTACCTTGCAAGAAAATTCCGAAAAAATTCGTCTTTAGACCTTCAATTCCCTCAGCCAAAACCTCTATTTTATTTACCGAGGCTCTTAGACTTTGCATCTCCTTTATCAGTTGTTTTATATCTTCGTCGCTCATCTTAGTGCATTAAATATTATGCCAAAAGCTTACCTTCGATATGCCTTTCTTATTTACCCTCGTACCGGCCTTTGAGCTTTTCTCAAAAATTGTGATCCAACTATATTCAAAGGCAATCGTTGCACAATGAAATAACTATCCAAAAAGTTGAAAACTGGCCAAACAATAAAACTAGTTTAGATCTATTTATGTCAAAGACTGGATCAATACTGATCCAGTCTTTGTAGACAAAGTTTTCAGAGAAAAACAGTTCAGTCTTAGAAAGGACAGTGAATGGTTTCTCAAAATTTTCATTCTAAGTCTACTAATTAAGAAGTGCCCGAGTCATTTAACACCTTTGGTCCTCATTTTATTTGATTGTATGCAAGTATTTGATCCTGTTGATCAAAGGGCCTTAGTGAAGGTCTTATCCTTACATAGTATACCAGATATCTACATTAAACTGATTAGTGTGATGTATAAGAATAACCCTGCTGTTGTTAAGGTAAGAAATGAGATTAGCTACTGATTTTGTTTTGAATCAGGAGTTAAGGAGCATTGTGTTCTATCTCCCTTTACATGGGTCTTTCTGATGGACTGTTTCTTTAGCAGCTCAGGAAAGGCAATGGGAGAACAGAAATTAAACAGGGAGGAAAACTTTTCTGGACCTAGATTATGCTTATGATTTAAGTGTTCTAGTCTGAACAAAATGAACAAACTTCTAGAGGTTTTATGAGTTCATGGTGCTAGAATAGGTTTGAAAATTAGCGTTAACCCTTAACTGTGTTAGGGGGGGGTTTCTTGAAATGGAGATGTTACAAGAGGGTTATTCAAATGAGGACATAAGTTACTGGTGGGGGTTTATTTCTATATGGTAGCTGGGAGCTTTTCTTGAGTCTTGATAGTTTAATATCAATATGATATAAAGGATATCCAAATCTAGATCATTTCATGGGAGCTAATCAGCTAAGGGATTTAGAATCATCTCAGTGATATTTGGGTCTCCTAAGTTGTTTAGATTCCCTTGGGAATGTACCAAAAGACTATAGGAACTGTACCTGGTGCCTGGGTTCATAGACAAAACCAATTAATAAACAGTAATTTTATTTAAGTACTCACATACAGCTTCAGATAAGACAAGTTCAATAAGAGATTGCATTGAGTGACATGCATCAGTGTCAGAATAGAACTGCTTTGCTCTGGCTACCATTATATTTGTTCTGTCTACCATCTGGCTACATTATATTCAGACTAAAGCCGGATTTCTGAATCAAGAAATAACTGGGTATGTGAGTTCAACTCAAAATGTTGCAATACCACTGGTATTTCCTAATCATGACATATGGTTTAGCCTCCACTTAAAAGTTATTTTTATAAAAAGGATTTTCCCTTTTGGTTTGTTTAGTTCAAATAAACCAGTAGTAGAGATTTGATTCTTATTGGGTAATTCAAAAAGTAACATTTCTGTTTGCAGTGTCATTTCTACTTACTAAAACAAAAAATAATTCAACTTGTGCCTAAAAGCGCGTATCTTACAGAGTACTGAATTTAGATGAAAGGAAAAAAATCTTAAGATCTTTGGATGCTTAAAAGATTCTAATTTTGAAATTTTCTAAAGGAGTATGAATGAGAAGTTTGGTCCTGAGTTTTATAAGGGGGGGGGATGTTGGCCTGTATGTCACTACTGGTTGGGAATTTTTTGTTATGTAACTGGTTGGGTGAGGTGAACATTTACCCTATTATTAAAAATACTTGTAATTAAAAACTAGTTCAGATAGGATCTGGTAATTTATCTTTAAGCAAATGCAATCAAATACAATATGTTTACCATAAAAATGAATCATCTAGATACATTCTGGGCAAACTTTGTTGAGGTTGTCCTTGCTGCAGATCCTAGTCAGCTGAATGAGGACAAAGACTGCAGCAGTGATTTTTGTGGCTGGATTGTGAAAGTGCAGCATCTCAACTACTTGTGGACTTGATTTCAACAATATTGGAGACTAACTTTTGAAGTTCTCAAGGAAGGGAGTTGATGAATACTCTAACTATCAAATAGATATGCCACATTGTGGTGCTGTTTGATGTTAGAGAGTAACATTGACGTATAGGCTGGTTGGGATGGATTAGTCATATCATAGTAACATCCAAAGATAGATAATTTCCTGTAGCTTTGTAAAATGAACATACCAGTAAGAATTAGTTTGAATTGACTTTTTCTCCAATGGTACAAACTATATTTTTTTTCCTCTAAAGGTTAGTTAATAAACTAAGCAGGTTAAGTGGGAAGAGGAGAGTACCATGAGTGGAATATTCAGATAGCAAAAATCTTGTGTTTCCTGCTCAGTGCTATCCCTGCTGTGTTCAGACCTACTTTTCTGCAAATTTTGTCTCTCCCAGCAAACTAAAGAAGGGCTGAGTGGCAGAAAAATAAATGAATGATATAGGATTGGTGTTTGAGTTTTTTTTTTACTACAAAATATGCAAAACCATAGCTGTTGCAAAGGCTTTTACACTTTGAAACAGTAGGCTTAGTTTGATGTGCACAAGAAACAGGTTATGATCCGTTTCAATCCATTATAGTCATGATTGTGTGGAATCAGGTGAGCCATCAGCTAGCAATGGAAGTAAAACTCTTGAGATGTTTTGTGACAAAGATGCTGCATACAAAGCACAGATCGTGTGGGTACTCAAGTTCTTACAAGCTTGTATGTCTTCAGTTTTGTGTGATGGAATCATCGATGTCTTTGAAGCCATGTTCCCTGGTAAGCTACCACCCAGGATGTCAATGAGAGTGGATAAACCTAAAAATTTGACAACTGGTGCACATCACCCACACTTTAAAAAGAGTGTTATGAAAGGTTATAGGTGAAGCTCATTTTGTTCTTGGATGCAACAAAATTACAAATAATTAAGGAAAAAAGAGCCACTGACTAGAGTAAATTTGATCCTCTTTAAGAGATCTAGTTGGGTACCATCATCTTGTGATGTATTTCATGGGACATGCATCTGGTAAGGACTTCAAAAAAAGGTGCTGTCATGCATTGGGGGCAAGAATTTACCTCTTGAAAGACTTAACATGATGAGTAGTAATGTGTTTAATCAGAGGCAGCTCAATAGCAGTGCCCAAGTAAAGAGCAATATTGTCACAATTTTTTTTTTTTAGACCATGGCACTTTGTATTGAAGGAGTTGTTGTAGAAACTTCAAAAAGGGCTCATTTGATTGGTAATAGAAATGGCTAGTGCCCTTTTTAGTAGTCAAAAGTGATTGGAGGGCTACTAAGTCCCTCCTACACCCACCATTTACCCAAAATATTTCAATCAAAATTTTGAGGTAGCCATTTTGTTCAACATAGTTGATGTATTTGAAGATCACCACCACCACCCCTGTAGCCCTCAGGGCAAGGGTTATAAGTTATGCCCTTGAAGCATATAAGGTTTATATAGAAAGGGTGATAGTGTAGACTTCGGAGGGGGCTTGTTGGATTGCTATTCAGAATTTAGTGCCCTTTTTGAGATTCAGATTGATCTGAGGGAGTGCACCCCCCCCCCCCTCCACACACACATACATTATATATTCCGAAAATGCATCTGATAGAAATTTTGAAGTTGCCATTTGTTGTCATAGAAACTTCAAAAAGCTCATTTGATTGAAAATTGAAAAGGCTTGTGCCCGCTTTAATAGTCAGAAGTGATTGAAGGGCATCTAAACCCCCTCCCATGCCCACCATTTCTCCAAACACATCCCATCAAAGTTTGAGATAGTCATTTTGTTAGACATTATTAAAAGATCTAGAAATTCTATCTTTGAGGATGACAAGCCTCCCCCCCTACAGCTCTCAGGGCAAGAGTTATAAGTTTTGCCCTTGGAGCTTATAAGGTATATATAGAAAGGGTGATTATAAAAACTCCGGAATGGGCTCATTTAATCGGAGATCAGATGTTGTAGGGCCATTTTTAAGATTCAGGATTATCAGAGGATGGATACTCCCTCCCTCCACACCTTGTATTTTCTTGACATGCACCTGATAGAAGTTTTTAGATGGCCATTTGTTCTTGGAGAAACTTTGAAAAGAGCTTAACTGTATAGAAATTGAAAGGGCTAGTATAATTTTTGATAGTCAAAAGTGATTGTAGAATAACTACCCCCCCCCAGAGCTCTCAGGGAAAGGGTTGTAAGTTATGTCCTGAGGGCTCAAGGTATATATAGAAAGGATGCCTGAAATACATCTGATAGAAATTTTGAGATGGCCATTTGTTGTCAAAGAAACTTCAAAACAACTCATTCAATTGGAAATTGAAAGAGCTGGTGCCCTTCTTTATAGTCAAAAGTGATTAGAAGGCAACTAATCCCTCTCTGATGTCTACCATTTCCCCAAATATATCCTATAACAAATTTTAAGATAGCCATTTTGTTCAACGTTATTGAAAGGTCTGGAAATGATGTCTTTGAGGATGACAGCCCTCAGCGCAAGAGTTGTAAGTTATGCCCTTGGGGCATATAAGGTATATATAGAAAGGGTGATCATATAAGCTTTGGAGGGGCACGTTGGATTGGCCATGAGAAGTTCTAGTGCTTCTTTTAAGATTCAAAGTGGATTGGATGGTGAATACCTCCCCCCCCCACCACTCATACTTTCCCAAAATGCATCTGATAGAAATTTTGTGATGTCCTTTTGTTGTCATAGAAACTTAATCAGCTTATTCGATTGGAAATTAAAAGGGCCAATACGTTTTTGATAGTCAAAAGTAATTGGAGGGCAACCAGTCCCCCTCCCACACCCACCATTTCCCCACACATCCAAAAATGTTTTTGAGAAAACCATTTTGTTCAACATAATTAAAAGATTTAGAAACTATGTCTTTGAAGATGGTATCCCCCCTGCAGCCCTCGGGGCAAGAGTTATAAGTTAGATGCCCTGGTGACATATAAGGTATATATAGAAAGGATGATTGTATAAACTTTGGAGGGGTTCTTTGGATTCGTAATCAGAAGTTCTATTGCCCTTTTTAAGATTCAGAGTGATAGGAGGGTGGGGGCTCATAGGATGGTAATCAGAAGTTCTAGTGCCCTTCTTCAGATTAATAGATTGGAGGGTGGGTACCCCCCCTCCACATCATATTTTCTCTAAATGCATCTGATAGAAATTTACATAGAGAATGTTTATATATATATAGAATTTAGTTTTATATATATAGTTATATATATATATATATATATATATATACTAGCTGTTGGGGTAGCGCTTCGCGCCACCCCAACACCTAGTTGGTGGGGCGCTTCGCGCCCCCCCAAGCCCCCCGCGCGCGTAAGTCGTTACGCGCCATATTAGTTACGCGCCATTGTAGTTGCGTCCTTGTGTCCCACCTGTGAATAGAGATAGATATAAATATATGTTTTTAACTACGTAAAACATGCGAATATACAACATTCTTCGCTGTCCCATTGTCTGTGCATATAAATAGATTGTCAGGTTTACTGACTCTTGAACATGCAACATATAATTGTCCATGGGAAAAACAATCCGTATTCAGATCTATACCTCATTATTCTAATGATGTGTCCCGGTCGTCATTTATATTCCCTGTGTCCCGGTCGTCATTTTTGTCCCGGTGTCCCAGTTTGTAATTTCTCTTTGAGTGTCCCGGTGTCCCGGTCGTCATTTGTGTCCCGGTGTCCCGGTCTGTAATTTCTATTCGAACAATCCCTGTGTCCCGGTCGTCATTTATATATCCCGCCTGTGCCCCCGGCGTCCCCGTTGTAGTTGTGTCCCTGTGTCCCGGTCGTCATTTATATTCCCTGTGTCCCGGTCGTGATTTGTGTCCGGGTGTCCCAGTCTGTAATTTCTCTTTGAGGTTTCCGGTCGTCACTTATATTCCCTCTCTCTCGGTCGTCATTTGTGTCCCGGTCTGTAATTTCTCTTTGAGTGTTTTTTCTTTTTAGTTTTTTACCTTTTTTCTTTTTTCAGTTTTCTTTTTCTTCTTTATTTTTCAGCGTCACTATGAAGTACATATCGACGAACCTTTGTTTTTTTTAACTTAAATCTGGTAGGCATTGATGACCTTATCCATGTCAAAATCCCAAACCCAATCATCATCGCTATCATTTTCAGTTTTGATATGTTTTGACTCTCGCTGTCCAGGTGGATTTTCATCTAACTGCGCGGTTTTGCGTTCTTTAGCCGCAAGCCTGTTTTCTTGCTGTTCTTGTGATTCCTCGGAACGCTTTCTTTTCTTACTTTCTCTATCAGCAGCAAGTTTTTTGGCATAAACTCTTTGAGCAGCTTCCTCGGCTGTTGCCATTGTAGGTTCTTCAGTCATTTTACAATTAAACATTTTTCCGTGAACAAATGTCTTAAATACCGTTAATGACGTCACCGTCAAAGCAAAAATGACGACAACTAATTTCATGACGTCAGTCAACACAGAAACATGACGTCACCTGATCCACAGACAGACAGACAACTTATTTTTATATATATATATATATATATTTATATATATATATATATATATATATATATATAAATATATATATATATATATATATATATATATATACATATATGTGTTTATATATATAGAGAATGTTTATATATAAGAATTTATTTGTATAGAGAATGCTGTTTGACATCTTAGAAACTTCAAAAAGATTTCATTCAATTGGAAATTGAAAGGGCTACTGCCTTTTTTAATAGTCAAAAGTGATTTGATGGTAACAAACCCCCCCCCCCCTCCCACGCCCACCATTTCCTCAAGACCATCTAATCCAAATTTTTAGATGGCCATTTTGTTCAATGTATTAAAAGCACTAGAAATTATGCCTTTGAGGATGACCCCCCCCCCCTAAACACACACAGTTGTCAGGGGAAGGTAAGTTATGCTCTGGGGGCATGAGGTATACATATCGAAAGGGTGATCAGATAAACTTTGAGGGGGTTTGTTGGATTGGTAATCAGAAGTTCTAGTGGCCTTTTTAAGATTCAGAGTGATTGGATGGTGGATAACCACTACCCCAAAACCTTGTATTCTCCCATAATGTATCTGATAGAAATTTTGAGATTTCAGTTTGTTGTCGTAGAAACTTTGAAAAAGGCATATTTGATTGGAAACTGAAAGGGCTAGTGTCTTGTATTAGTCAAAAGTGATTAGCGGACAACCAGCCCCCCCCCCCCTATCAAATCCTAAAACATTTTATCAAAATTTTTAGATTTCCATTTTATTTAATGCAATAGAAAGGTCTGGAAATTTGGTTTTTGACAAACCCCCATACCTTCTCAAGACCAGAACATAATTTGCACTTTACTTAGAAAAAGATGGCTGTGGATTGTCAGTTTAGTATACATATACTTGTTGTATTCAATGATATGGCTTGATTAATTCAATTTATTTAGAAGCCAATCAACCTGCAATAAAACATGACACACATAAACAGCAAGCAAAGCATTTCAGATGGCACAAGGTAAGCACAAAAAGATGATAACAAAAAACAAGTAATTAGCATACAACATTTTCCTTCTCATGAAAAGCAAAAAAAAAACAAATAAACAAAAATAAAAAAAATATTCTGAAAAAGCGTAATAACATAAACCATAATGATGTCTTTCACACGCCATTTTGTGATTCACAGATCGAAAATTTGTCTTTGTTTTATGGGCCAACCATATCTTGATAGGTGTGGACGAAGTGGAACCCTGCTTGTATTGGCATTCTTAATGTTCACTGGAGCCGGATTTGGAGTTGCAAACGGTTTGGCTAGGACATCACTAGTCTTGTAAACTCTAAATCTTGTTGTGGTAGTAATGGGTGGCCTGGTAGCATCTGGCTTTTTAGGGGACTCTGTATCCTTAAGTAATGAATCTGGCACAATGGACTGACCCTCATCCAAGACTACTACCAGTTAGTGTGGAATGTTGATTTCAATTTCTGTTGGAGTACTGAATCTGGGTTTTAAATGCATACAAATTCCTCTGTGAGTACTTCCGTTTTCAGCTTGTACAAAGCAAGATCATGGCTCAGGCATTGACAGAACCATCCCTTTCTTCCACTGTTTGTCTTCTTTTGAGAGTTTCATCCAAACTGTTTTGTTAGGGCTTAGCTCAGGTAAGTCTTTTGCATGCTGGTTATGGTGAGTTTTTCGCCTATACTGATATCTTTCATGAACCCTGATGATCTATTTTCTAGGTATTACCTTGGGACACAGCTGGATGGTTGGTGGAATCGACCTTGGAGTCCTGCTCATGAGTAGTTGTGTTGGTGATGCAGATCCACTGATTGGAGTACTCCTGTACTGCCTTTTCTATGTGTCCATTCGACTGTGGGAAATTCAGGCTTGATGTGCAAAGCTGGATTTTGTACAGTTACAGAAACCTAATGAACTCACTGGATGAGAACTGTGGTCCATTGTCTAACCAAATTCTCCAAGGTATGCCATATCTGGCAAAATGGGACAAATGGGAGTTTGGTGATGATTTCCAATGAAATTGTGCAGCTCAGCTTGTCAATCTCTATTAACAATCTATAGTAATTGCTGGTAATAAGGTAATTTCTTCCCTCCAACTGACAGAGGTCAACACTGATGACTTCCCATTGGCCTTGAGGTAGTGGGGTGGATATCAATGACTCTTTGGGATTGCTCAGTGCATATTTCCCACATGATTCACTGCTCTTTATAAACCTTTCTATTTCCTGGTTCATTCCAGGCCAGAAAACTACAGTTCGCACTCTCTGTTTGTTTTTTTCAGTCCCATGAGGGATGTATGAAGCTGCTGTAGAACGTTTGACTGGATGGCTGAAGGAATGACAATTCGGTCTGCCTTTAATATGATACCATTGACAACCGCTAGCTTTTCTCAAAAATTCCAGTACGGAATAATGGATCTTCGACAAGACTTCCTGACAGCAGGCCACCCTTCTTGGATACCCTTGGTGAGGGTTTGCATGACTAGATTTTGATGATTTTCTTTTCAGATTTGCTCCTCTTTTGTATTGCTGACAGGAATATGTTTAACAAATTATTTTAAATAAAATTCAATCTCAATTTGAAATTCTTAATTTTCTTCAGATGGGTGCAGTCTTGACAGGGCCTCCGCTACTGGGATGTCTTTGCCTCTAATAAAGTGAACCTCCAAATCATAGGGCTGAATCTGAGCCATCATCTTTTTCAACCTTGGTGGTGCCTGAGTTTTGATTTTTTTTGGCCGTTAATGTATTGGTGATATTTCTGACAGCCAAACATAAATGCATGCAGCTCCTTCTCGATCCGTGAGTTGTGTTGTTCTGTCTCATTCAATGCTTTTGAGGCGAAGTGTACTATCTTTCCATGAGTTAGGAGCTCTGCCCCAAGGCCATACTTTGATGCATCTATTTTCAATTCCACTTCTTTGCTTTGAGTATCAAATGTGGCTAGGTTTTGACAAATAGAAACCTTGATCTTTTCCATCTCTGATTTGTGAACATCTGTCCACTGAAATGTAGCATGCTTTTCTAACTCTGTTAATAAGTGGTTTATGGCCGAGAGATTTGGGACATAACAGGATAGAAAATTGACCATTCCTAAGAACATTATGAGCTCTTCTTTGCTTGTAGGATATGGTATGTCCTTTATAGTTTGAACTTTCCTTGGATCAGGTTTTATACCTTCAGCTGTGATGATGTGGCCAAAATAACGGATACTGGGACCACTAAATATACATTTCTCAGGATTGAAGTTCACTCCTTCCTTTCTGGCCCTCTCCAGCACGCTTACAAGGTTTCTATCATGGCTGTCATCCTTACCAGATACTATTATGTCATCAAAAATCACACCTAGTCCCTCTAGATTATTGAATGTTTCCTTTGTTTTCTATTGGAAGATGTCCTGACCACAAACAATGCCAAACAGCATCCTCATGTATTGATACCTTCCGAATGGTGTATTGAAAGTTGTCATAATTGATGATTGCTCTGATAGTTTGAGCATCCAATATCCAGACTTTGCATCTAAATAATTTTATTCCTCACGCCTCTCAATACAAGATTTCCACATATCTGACACCTTATTCAAAGAAAAATGTTATGGCGGGGCGAAAAGTGGATCGACTGCAGCACGATTGCCATTTAAAGTCGTCCTACGTTAAAAGTCTTGAGATATGGCATGTTTATGTTTAGGCAATTGGAAAAGGTTTCCAGTGATTTCATCTTTTCGACTGGGAATGGTAGTTTGTTCCAGATCCTGATGACCCAAGGTATGAACGAATGATGGTAAGAATTAGATCTTGCAATCTTCATCTTCATGGGCTCCAATTGCAGACTGTGCGATCTTGTGTTGCTCTTGTGTCGTGAACTATCTTGAAGAGGGTTTTTAAGTCTAAGATCGTTCTTCTTGTCTCAAGTTTGCGGAGAATGAGCCTTCTTAGAGCTTTGTCATATGGAAGGCTTCTGAATCCTTGAAGTCCTTTTACAAAGCGTTTCTGGACTCGTTTTATTCTGTCATTTGAGATATGATTTTTTTTTTGCCATATCTCAATCATTTTTGAGATATGGCGACCAGATGACAGTGGCGTATTCAAGCTGTGGCCTAATGTAGCTTGTGCATGCTAAGATCTTTGAGGGAATGTCAAGGTATTATAGGGAGTGAGTGAGTAGCCAGAGAGTATTTGATGCTTTACGCACAACTAGGCCGATATGCTTTTCTGGTTTGAGGTCTAAGCTCACAATTACACCTAGGTCCTTTTCAAAGGTAGATTTTGTCAGGTCGATACCTTTTATTTTGTATGAGTACTTGGATTTTGGCGGCCAAGATGAACAACAGAGCATTTTGTTACATTTGGTGAAAGTTGCCATTCTTCTAGCTTCTCCCAGGAGCTTCGTATCGTCTGCAAACAGGCCAAAGTCGGTTTGGGAAATGGCATTTATGCAAATGTCTATGTACATGACGAACAAGACTGGTCTGTGAACACTACCTTGTGGGACGCCACTGTTTGCATATGTCTATGTGGATAGTGTTTCTGCAACCTTGACTGCTATTTTTCTATCATTTAAGTATGCTGATAGCCAATTTTTTAACTGTCCCTTGATTCCATAGACTTCTAGGCAGTGGATGAGTTTTTGCAAGGATATTCGGTTGAAGGCCTTAAGTAGATCAATTAGAATAATATATATTGGAATCCCATGGTCAGGGCAGACTGGATGTAGTCGTGTATCACTACTAGTTGGGAAACAGTAGAACGATTTTTACGGAAGGCATGCTGATGATTTTAGATGAGGTTGTTCAATTCGAGGTGCGAGTTTAAGTTTTCCACTATGACCCTTTCCATGATTTTCAGGAATGGTGAACTAAGGCTGATCAGGCAATAATTCTCCGGGTCAATCCGTTTCCCTTTTCCTTTGAAAATAGGTGTTTACATGGGATAGCTCCCAGGAAGTAGGAAACTTGTATTGCTCGAATGAGATTTGGAAAAGTATTGCCAGAGGTTCACATAACTCGTCACTCACTTCTTTCAGGATACAGTACGGGATGCCATCAGGATTGAGTGCTTTTGATGCTTTCATGCCTTTCATTGCTCTTAGAACACTTCCTGGCATGAAGCCAATGCTGTGGAGCTCGCTTCCTGGGTATGAGTCTTGGAGTTGAGGTCAATAGCCATCGTCAACAGTGAACGTGCTGACGAAGAATTCTACAAGAGCATTCGCCTTATCTAGGCTAGTTTTATGAACCACATCACTTCGATCTATTAGTGCTGGTAGTTTATGCTGCTCACCTAGCTTGCGCTTGCACAGGTTGTAGAAATTGCTTTTTGTTCTTATTTTCTGGAATTCTTCTTGTTCGCAATCTTTGTTGTAGTTTCTGATAGCTTGTCTACATTTTGAGCTGAGTTTTTGTAACTTGGCGAGACTACTTATGTTTCCAAATGCTTTGTAATCCCTATATGACTTCTTCCGGTCCCTGATGAGCTTTTTTAAGTGCTTGGGAAGGAATATTCTTTTGCCAATGTGTTTGTTGTTCCTGAATGGTGTGGTTTGAGTGACGGCTCGATGAAGTATGCCATAGAAAACTTCCCAGGCTTCAGCACTTCAGCAGCTGGTAGGTTGTACACATGGTTGTCCCAATTGGTATGCTGTAATATTATTTTGAGTTTTGTTATGTCTGTTTTATGGAAGTTTAATTTAAAAGTGATTCCATCATCCTTTTTACGAATTTTGAGTTGTTCAGCACGGACCTGGCAGTGGACAGCATGTTCGTGGTCGCTTGTAATGGGGTTAACGACTGTTTTTGTAAAGAGCAGGTCTACCATGGGCGTGTTGAATACAACTTCCAAAGTGTTGCTTTGACGCGTAGGCTTGAGGACACTCTGTGCTAGGTTCAACTTGCTAGCGAGGTGAAGATAGTGTATTAGTTGATCTTTTGAGTTCTGGCTTCTCATCCTGAAGGAATGATTTTTCCAATCTATTTCAGGTATGTTTAGGTCTCCGCATATCACTACGGATTTAAATTTGTTACAGATCTTCTCTAGGTAGGCAGAAAATTCACGATCCGCTGTCAGTCCCTCTCTCGGCTTCTTATAAGTTGCTGTTGACCGGTACACGGCTACAATTGCCAGGCAAAAACC
The DNA here is from genome assembly GCF_032884065.1 of Artemia franciscana. Taxonomy (NCBI): domain Eukaryota; kingdom Metazoa; phylum Arthropoda; class Branchiopoda; order Anostraca; family Artemiidae; genus Artemia; species Artemia franciscana. The sequence continues at coordinate 31,253,907 of NC_088869.1, read as the reverse complement.
GTTGCATGAAGTTGGCATAACACAGGTTATGGCGTCTATTGTGTTATTCGAGAAACTACTATGCTCGTATATGAGTAAGTTTTCCCTTGAAAGTATCGCCACACCACTTCCCTGTGGTTTTGCCGTGTTGTCCTTCCTAAAAACTTCATATTCTGGTATTCCAAATCTAGCTGATAGTATTTTTCATGTAACCAAGTTTCAGAAATGCAGATTACATCGTATCGAGAGTTTTCATAGAGGAGTGCTTGAAGCTTGCCGAACTTTCCAACTATGCTGTGTGTGTTATAAATTAGTAAGTCTATCTCTTTTGATTGTTCGGCTATTGTCTCACATTCGCATTACGCGGTTTGGAAGCATTGGCCCCCATCAGAAGACTTTGGTGCTCTTTCGTCTTTGTTTGTTCTGAATTTCGCTCGTTTCTGAATCTGAATGCTTGTCAAATCAGGGTTAATGTACATGTTTTTTCGTGTTTCATCATCGCTGGATGGCCTGAGTGCTGGAGCTCCCTTCACTATTTGTTGGCGCTTTTTAAGGCTATCTGGGCTGTTGCGTTTTATCGCTATGAATAAATCTGCATGCAATGATGTGCATCCAGTGTGTTCCCAGTCTGAGCAGAAAAATCACTGCAACGAGGAGCAATGTTCTGCCACTTTGTGACAGTACGAGTAGTCGCCAGTGTTACTTTGCTGGAAAGTGGAAGTTGACTGTGACGAATCCAAGCCTGTGATTACTGGGATTTGCATTTCTGGCAGAGCCACTCCCTTCAGTTTTACCTTTGTATCTTTGTTGTAAGTTACTGAGGCACAATTAAAGTGACACCAACTGCAGTACTCTCTGCACTCTATTTCACCCTGAGCTCTTGTAACTTTCTTTTTGCATTTAGGGCAGCTATTTGCCATGGTTCACGGTTATATCAAGAAGCCGACAGATGTCAAATCGTTACGGGGTTTTTAGAACTTGGGGGGGATTTCGGACCTGTGGAAGTGCAGATACCCGAATCGTCTATTCCCAGCACTTCAAGGATGGATATCCAGCCGGTACCAATACGGCCCTTCTTGTTCGTTATCGCTCTCTTTTGCACAGGTTTTTCCAAATGTGGGAGATGAACGACTCAGTGTACTTTTTTGGAAAACAAGTACTTAGCAACTATAGAATGATGCTATATGAATGGCAACAAAGATGGCGCTATATGAAATTGGTGATGAAGATGGCGAGCCAGTCAATATGAGAAAAAGATGGCGATGATATAAACAAAAAAACAGAGAAAAAGACCTATACTAAGAATTGAAAAAGGTCTATCAAACTCTCCTTAGCTAAAAATGTATCTTTAGAGTGTAAAAATCAATATGAAAATAACCTCAAAGTAGTGCAGATGTGGCGTATTCCATCTGGATATAGTACAGATGGCGAATCTAGTTTGTAGAATCTGTTGTGACCATGGAGCCCTGCAGCTACGTCTTCAAAAGTTGGCATGGGGTAATAGGGTATTTGTATAGCGTTATTTAGATCCCTTGGGTCTAAACACAAACGCCGAGAACCGTTTTGTTTTTCAACAGTGACAATCGAGTTTACCCACTCCGTTGGAGTTGTAACCTTTTGTATGATGCTCTGTTTTTCCAGCTGTTCTAACTCACTTTTCAGCTTGTCATGAAGGGCAAATGGTATGCGACTCACTGGATGTTCAGTCGGCACAGCGCCTGGCTTTAGATGTATAGTGCATTCACCCTGTAGCTCGCCTATGCTGGTGAAGACATTGGCAAAATCTTTTTTTTATCTTTTGGATGAAAGGCGTTTCATGATTTTGTTCAACAGTTCCTGCCAGTTTCACCAGACCCATGTCAATGCATGCTTCATACCCTAGTATTTGCATTGCTTTGGTTTTCACAAAAAAAAATTCATATCTTCCTGAGGCAGCCCTGTTGTATGCACATGACAGCATGCACGTCCCAACTACTGGGATTCTTGTACCTCCATATGCATTGCTTGGTTTCTTTCAACTCAGGTCTGAGTACAATTTTTTGAAACAGATCTACTGGAATGACATTGGCTTCCACCCCAGTGTCGATTTTGAACATGATTGTCCATTCCTGTTTATTCACAATGCCTGCAGCAGTTGGTTGACTTCCTATAATATTTCCGACGGATCCCACAAAGAGTGTATCAATGGACACTTGTTTGGTCCGGGGTGCATTTCCACTTTCAATGGCATTCACTGGTTTGCAAGCAAAATGATCTGTATGTCCACAAATTAAACAGATCTCCCCTTTAGCTGGGCATTTGGGATTCTGATCATAGAAGTAACATTGCCTCGACTATGAAGCAGGTGCTGGCTTGTACTGCTTCCTTTTCTGCAGAGCATGTATCTCCTGTTTGATCTTTTTGAAACACCTGCTGTTGTTAAGAGCTGTGCCTGTGTTGTCTCGTGGGCTCTCGCAATTTCAATGGCTTTTCACAGTCCAAATGTACCACCTTCTGTCAAAGTTTCTCCCGATTTTTTTCTGATAAGATCCCACAAACAATCCGGTTTCTCACCATGTCATCAACAATTGCTGGTATTTATTGTTCCACCGACTCAAGCACACTTTAGTCTCGTTTGTGGAACTTATAGTGGGCAAAAATTGTATTTATTGATGGTGAAGTGTGTATGAATGAATGAATGAACTTTATTACCCGTAAAAGTATAAGAAACACAAAGTACGGAGTATTATAAATAAACAAAAACATAAACGATAAGCAGCAAAGAAAAAAAATTCAAACTAACAAAAGGCAACATGGACTAATTAACCAGTATCAATATGGAAAAAAGGCTTCAGAGGGTCATAAACGTGAATAAAGTTGATAGTCTTTTTACATAAATCATCACTGGAAGACCGAATCCGAGAAGGCACGTCTATTAAACCAAATCGAGCAATTATTTTTTTGTTTCGGTGCCATCTAGGAGGCCGGAGGAGGAATTTGCAATATCTGAAATAAGCCGTACGTAGAGTATGTCGATCTTTCTTACGAAACAGATGAGCTATGTCTGATAAAAACAAAAGCACGGGGGCGCAATTAGCGTTATAAATCATGCACAAACCGTTGCGGTTGTAACGGCTTTTGTTTGGGGATATTTTCCGTAAGTGACGCATAGTTTTTTCACGGCTTGATTCACTAGGGAGGAACAGGTAGTGGAAAGTGTTGGGCCTAAACACAGAACAAGCCAACTAACTAAAGAAGAACATGGTAGAACTGCAGTCCCAGCAACGAATGGAGCGACCGCATAAGGGCTACTAAAACAAATAAACTCACATTTAGACGCATTAACTGACAGTCCAATCTTATATAGTTCATTGGTTAATATAGTAAAATTAGAAAGCAATCCACGGCAAGTCCGGGCAACAAGAAGAACGTCATCTGCATATGCAATAGAAGACAAACCAATATTACCGTAAAAAACGGAACTTCTAAGGGGACGCAGGCACGATGCAAGCACGCATTTAAATGTACTAGGTGACAATACGGCACCTTGCCGAACTCCCTTATTAATTTTTACCGGGTCAGATATTTGGCCATTCCAGGTAACTTGAATTTTAGACTTTGAATACCAAGAAGACAATAAATTTAGTACGGAAGGATTAACACCTGAAGACGCAAGGGAAAATAGAGCCTGAGAGTGCACAATATTGTCAAAAGCTCCAGAAATATCAACAGTAAGACAGTAGAAAGACATTTTAGTTTTTACGGCATCTTTCATGAGTCGGCTTAAAACATGATGTGCATGGGAGCAACCGAAACTTTTCAGAAAACCAAATTGAAAAAGCCGTAAAATCGCAATTCGACTCAAATTTCTGGTAGTAACAAATGTTCAAGCAACTTACTTAAAAAACATGATACTGTAATGGAACGATAATTTACACATGACGTGGGGTCCTTGCCTCGCTTTTGAATAGACGTTACATGGCCACAAAGGAAACTATCAGGAACAAGCGACTGTGCTAAGCAAGATTGGAAAAATATAATAAGCGAAAAATCGGTAAGAAAGGCTGTCACCATCAAGGCTATTTGAACGCTTAATTTTTCTTAAAGCCTGGTGAATTTCAGATATTGCTACAGGCTGGACGTGAGCCTGCAGGAGACGGTATGGTAAAAGCGGTTTAAGCAACTTATAATAAAAAGACTGAATAAAACTATTAAATACACTGAACACAAGCTTATAATGATCAACAAAATTAGCTAGCTGGAGACAAGATAGGGTAGATGGGGAACATTTCTCACCATTAATAACCTTATTCCAGGAGGCCTTATCGGTGGGGCCTGGCCATGCATTCAAGCGTGCTCTCTTCAAACTGGCCTTATATTCAAGTTTACACTTTTGTTTCATAGAGAAAACAGCTCCGGACGATGGTCGGTCACATGATATCCACATACGTAGCCAAAATTTGGCTTTTTGCTTAGCGCGTTTTACTTCAGGATCAACGTTCCAATTAGGCTTTCTTGTACCAATCCGAACTTTATCCACAGGCACTGCAGCTTTGGAAGCTGATTTAAGGCAATGGACAATTTGATAATAATAGCAATTTAGGTCAACTCTACTTGAAGGTGAGGAAACTGAAGTTTGCAGCAGGTGATATGGCACTTTTATGGTCGACAGTAAAGCAGTTAGCGTAGCAAGGTATAGTGGGACATTAGCACGATCCCAGTTCAACTTCGTATGCCACTTCGGCTGAGCTGAAAGTGTTTTGCCAAATAGCTCACAGGACAAATTACAACTAAAAATAAGGTGATCGTCATCAATCTTCTCTTCCTCCACCCTGACAATCGATGATATTAAGCTGGAACTGGAAGAGATCACGTGATCCAGGTTCTATATGCGCATATGTTCCTTTTGTAACTTTTCTAGGTAGCAAGCAATTTTGTCTGTCTCTTCTGCCTGCAATGTCTATGTACTGCACACATCTCGTCCTTTATAATCAAACCACAGAAGTAGATATGCGCACTGTTGCTTTTCAGTTTTTCCACTTAGGGGCCTGTGAACAGGAGCTGTACATGTTGTTCGAATTCCTTCCATGACTCATGACTGGCCACTTCCCAGTCTAAAACGAGGTGAAGACATTGTATTGTCTATCTTGATTATTCTTCTCCTGAAACCATGTTGTTTTCAATGAGATGGTTTGATTAATTCAGCTTATTTAGAAGCCAACTGACCTGCAATAAAACATGACACATATAAACAGGAAGCAAAGCATTACAGGCGGCACAAGGTAAGCACAGAAGGTAATAACAAAAAACAAGTGATAAGCATAAAACAATACTGATGTATATACCTTAAAGTTTTAATAAATTTTAATTTATTAAAGTTAAAAAATATTAAAACATTTTAAATGCATTTTATTTTTAAATCATACAATAAATAACCAAGTCAAACTCAAAACGAGCAAAAATTAACATGAGTAGGACGGACAACCCCATGCCTTCTCAAGATCAGAATATAACTTGCACTTTATTGAAAACAAAATACATTTAAAATGATTTTGCTTTGTTTTTACTTGTTTAAAATGTTTTACTGGATATCTGAAGGGAAGGTGCTCTTCCTTGCAATCCAATTACAGTGCAACTAGTGCCCTTTTTAAGAGTAACAAGAGATTGAGGGCTCAAGCCCATTCATTTTCCAAGCGCATCCAGTCAAAATTTTGAGACAGCCACTTTGTTCAGCATAGTAGAACAGTGCAGTAACTATGTCTAGGGATATTAGGCATGTCAACCCCCCACAATTATGCAATTGGCCCATTATGCTTTAAAATAAATCAAAAGGCATTGGGTTAAATGGTTGCCAATAAGACACCTCAATAATATATCGAGAAAGACTGGGGTGATTAAGTCGAAACATTTAGGGATTCTACTATTGGTTCTTCACTCTTGCAATTTAAATAAATAAAAAAAGTGTAAGTGTATCCAGGTGGTCAAAGAGCATAGTTCAAAGCAGCATTTTAGCTGCTCCAGAATCAGTTCAGAAGAATGAAGTCCTTGTGCATGCTCTTGATGCCGAGCTGAAAAACTTTCATCTCAGTTTTCTGGTGATCATATTTGCGAGGGGACAGGTCCAGACAATCACAACAAATCCACTTCTCACAGATGTCACAGTACGGTAGAGGACCCCTCTTACAATTCTGTAGAACAGGCAGCACACCTATCATGGCCTTTAACTGGGCTTATATTTTTACACTTTGTCTTGCTGGACATAATAAATTCAACTAAATCAGGAAATGAAACTAAACGAGTCCAGGGTATGTGCTAGGCTACTACGGAAAAACTTTCTTCTAAACTCTACAAAATCCAACAAAAATACTTGCTCTGCAACAACTTCACAAGCTATTTATAACTTCTCAAATGCTATCACTTAATCTGGATTTAGGCTTTGATTGTTTACAAATATGATTTTGATGCTTTTGATATGATATTGATATATATGATACAATATCGTTACTTTTGACACATCGATTCTTTTGATAAAATCCTGATACTTTTCTATACGATATTGATCCTTTCTATTTGAAGTTCCTTTGTTCGCAGCATTCCCTTGAGAATTCATAGGTATATAATCACAAGACTTCAAACTCCAAATGTATAGAACACAATACTATTGTTAGCCCATCAAAATGTTAGTTAAGGTACCACAAAATTGATGAAAACGCAAATAAAAAGGAGAAATGGCTTGATCTCACAAATTAGGGGCAAATATACAGGGTTCAAATTTAAGTAAGCACATAAGTTTTTTTTACAAACTGATCACCCGAATTGATGTTTACAAACAATGATGTTTGAAAATACTTGCGAACACTTAAGTTATAATGCCATGCCGAAATATCATTCCACTTTTAATAACTCGCTATAGCATTGAACTTCCCCAGGCCAACATAGCTTTGCAGGTTTTTCTTCTATCCCAATCTATTCAAAGATTCCCCCTACCCCCTACGAAAAACAATCAGTTCTCTTTAAATCCTTCCTTATTACCTTTCCCCATCCTATTTTCTAGATGACCTATTTTTTTCTAAGCCTAGATGAATGGCCTAAAAGGAAGAGTTCCCATTTAGTCATCCTTTATTCAGAAAAATGTCTTAGTCTCAATTTTTTTTTCTATACCCCTAGAAAGTAGGAGGGAACTATATTTATCATGTAGCTTGTTTGTTTGGTACATGGCTGGTCAAACAGGTCAAGCAAATCCCCCTCTGTTCTAAAGTGCTTATATTTCAGTCTTCATTAAATCATTTTTGTAGACTGAATCAAATACCTGTTCATAACAGAAGAATAGAAAGGGTTTTGAATTGGGTGGGAGAGGGCAAATTGACCTTTTGCTCCTCAATGATCTTCAGAAAATTATCCAGAATCAGAAAGTTCTTTACCATTGTTTGGTCCCTAAGTTGAACATTCTTCGTAAATATTTACAGTTTACCTGCCAAAAAATACTTGCACACGGTTTAAATCTGTGAGGTTGGAGCTTGTCCACCATGGAATATGAAAAAAGGAAGTTTTTTTTACCAAGCTTTTGTTTGAATGTGGGTAGAATACTTAGATAATTACTACTTTCTTGGCAAGTATTAAAACTTGTTATAAAAAATGCGCAATCAGTGGAAGTGAAACTCTTAGCCTGCTACAAATGAAACTGGTCACACTGATCCCTTCGCTGCAACATTTCATCAAAAACTTAATAGTCTATTTATCTGTTTTTGTTTTTATTTGTGAGCTATAAAACCAAATTGGAGTTTCACCTGACAAATATACCTCACTGCGTTTCAGTGTGTAATTGTACATCCTTTCTGTTTTGTTACTGGGAGATTCTATTAACTTTAGTTCAATTCTTAATGTTTTTTCATATGCCTCTGTGTAATAAATATCTTTATATTCAAGGCTCCAGATTGTGAACATGTATTTTGTAATACCTGCATAACTGAGTGGTTAACATCAAACCAGACTTGTCCTCTAGACAGAACCAATTTAACTGTTGGTGCTCTGAAGCCTGCTCCAAGGATTCTGAGGAATTTTTTATCTAGGTATTTATTTGTTTTATTATATTTTAAATACGTACTGATTTTTAAAAGACCCCAGACGGGACGGGGTTTTGTGCAGTTTATTTTTTTTACCTTTATTTGGTTAATATGAAGTTTATTTTTTCTGTATATACACTGTTTCTAAAATGTGTTTTAGGAAGTTTTTCCTAAAGATAACCTGTTTTACACCATAAGAAATATAATAGGAAACTTTGACCACACAATTGGCTTCTGATACTAGTTATATTCAGTAAATCAATAGAATGGGACATCGGCCACTTTATCAATGTCTGAAACCAAGTCACTTTCAGGTATTTCTAGCTAAAACTACTCTAAAACTAAGACATGTTGGATGTCTTATTAGAGCTTATGCCTATAGTACTGGTTCTGGTAGGGAGGGAGTCTATAGTACTGATTCTGGTAGGGAGGGAGTCTATAGTACTGATTCTTGACAATATTGGGATTGTCAAGTCTATCTTAATTTTCACTTATTTTGTATCTTTTCAAAGCTATCTTCAACTATGTCATGTAGATTACAGGAAAAGTTCTGATTTTCTTTTTCAGTTTTTCAATCTGTGAAATCTCTGCGTACAAAACTTGGCGAGTTATGTTTGATTTAGAGGGAGCCACAACTGACTGATATATATATGTATATATATATATATATATATATATATATATATATATATATATATATATATATATATATATATCTATATATATAAAAATAAGTTGTCTGTGGATGGATGGATGGATGTGTCAGGTGACGTCACCTGAAAAAACTGGATTAGGTGACGTCAAAACTGAAAAAACTAAAAAAAGGCAAAAACTACAAAAAAAACTAAAAACTAATAAAAAAAATAAAAAAGCTAAAAAACTAAAAAAACTATAAAGGTAAAAACCAATAAAAAACTAAAAAAAAAACTGAAAAAACTAAAAAAAGGCAAAAACTACAAAAAAAAACTAAAAACTAATAAAAAAAGTAAAAAAGCTAAAAAACTAAAAAAACTAAAAAAACTAAAAAAAGGTAAAAAACTAAAAAAAATAAAAAATAAAAAAAAACTAAAAAAAAGGAAAAAACTGAAAAATAAGCTAAAATAAAGGTAAAAACCAATAAAAAACTAAAAAAAAAAAGGAAAAAACTAATAAATGACGACACTCAAAGAGAAAGCGACCAGGACAAAAGGAATGTTCGATTAGCAATCAACAAAGCACCGGGACACAGGGAGTATAAATGACGACCAGGACATAAGTAAAAAAAAAAAAACTATCTATATATATAAAAATAAGTTGTCTGTGGATCTGTGGATCGTGGATCAGGTGACGTCACCTGAAAAAACTGGATCAGGTGACGTCAAAACTGAAAAAACTAAAAAAAGGCAAAAACTACAAAAAAAAACTAAAAACTAATAAAAAAAATAAAAAAGCTAAAAAACTAAAAAAACTAAAAAAAGGCAAAAACTACAAAAAAAACTAAAAACTAATAAAAAAGCTAAAAAACTAAAAAAACTAAAAAAAAGGCAAAAACTACAAAAAAACTAAAAACTAATAAAAAAAATAAAAAAGCTAAAAAACTAAAAAAACTAAAAAAACTAAAAAAAGGTAAAAAACTAAAAAAACTAAAAACTAAAAAAAAACTAAAAAAGGTAAAAACTAAAAGAACTAAAAAAGAAAAAAATAAATGACGACACTCAAAGAGAAAGCGACCAGGACAAAAGGAATGTTCGATTAGCAATCAACAAAGCACCGGGACACAGGGAGTATAAATGACGACCAGGACACAAGTAAAAAAAAAAATTAACAAAACTAAAAAGAAGGTAAAAACTACAAAAAAACTAAAAAGAAAAAAAAACTAAAAACTAATAAAAAAAACTAAAAAATCTAAAAATCTAAATAAACTAAAAAAGAAAAAAAAAGGAAAAAAATAAAGGAGAAAAACAAAACTAAAAAACGAATGTATATACAGACCGGGACACCGGGATACAAATGATGACCGGGACCCGGGACACAGGGAATATAAATGACGACCGGGACACAGGGACACAACTACAACGGGGACACCGGGGGAAACAGGGGGATGTAAATGACGACCGGGACACCGGGACAGGGAATGGTCGATTAGCAATCACCATCAACAAAGCTCAAGGGCAATCATTAGAATCATGAGGTATAGATCTGAATACAGATTGTTTTCCCATGGACCATTATATGTTGCATGTTCAAGAGTCGGTAAACCTGACAATCTATTTATATGCAAAGACAATGGGACAGCAAAGAATGTTGTATATTCGCAAGTTTTACGTAGTTAAAACCATATATATATATATATATCTATATTCACAGGTGGGACATAGGGACACAACTACAATGGCGCGTAACTATTATGGCGCGTAACGACTTACGCGCGCGGGGGGGCTTGGGGGGGGGGGGGGCGCGAAGCGCCCCCACCAACTAGGTGTTGGGGTGGCGCGAAGCGCCACCCCAACAGCTAGTATATATATATATATATATATATATATATATATATATATATATATATATATCTATCTATATTCACAGGTGGGACATAGGGACACAACTACAATGGCGCGTAACTATTATGGCGCGTAACGACTTACGCGCGCGGGGGGGCTTGGGGGGGCGCGAAGCGCCCCCACCAACTAGGTGTTGGGGTGGCGCGAAGCGCCACCCCAACAGCTAGTATATATATATGTTTATATATATATATATATATATATATATATGTTTATATATATATATATATATATATATATATATATATATATATGTTTATATATATATATATATATATATATATATATATATATATATATATATATATATATATATATATATATATATATATATATATGGGTAAGGAATATATGATCGGACATCAAGATGATAGTTGTGTGTGTCCAAGCTTTAATTATGAAATTGTGGCAATATTTGCTTCAAAGGGAAAAAAAAATCTCTTAAAGCAGAAAAGCCTTTAAGTAGCTTTCAAAAAGATAAGAATAATTTGTAGTTTCACCATCCTTGAACATTCATGAAGTTGATAACTCTTAGCATACACATTAAATTATCAACAAAAGACTGCAGTTTGTTGTTTACATGCTGTAATTTATAGGTCGCTGCAAAAAAGTCCAGTATCGCAAGTCCTTTTTTTGCTGTTAACTAAAACATAAGTGAAGTTTCTTATTCCTGGATCGAATTTTAGTGATTTTTTTTTAATCTAAAAAATTCGTCACTCCAATATATCTTTTATTGGAGTGACTTTTGGGAATATACAGGTGAGCTATTTTCTACAACCGTGTAAGGTTAATTTCCCGATCCCGGGCAGGGTAGAAAAAGAGTTGGCGAAAACAGTCATTTGTATGTCGACAGGGGGGTTGTTTACCCTCCAAAGAAATTGCTAGAGATATTAGTGGTGACCCAGGTTGTACCACCCTTGGCCCAGAGTTTGGCACTTGACCCAGGTTGTACCACCCTTGGCCCAGAGTTAGGCACTTTTGATCGTTCGTTCAAGTAACCATACCTAACGAAACCGCCAGCGGTGGTTGTGTAGCATTAAAGAGGTCAAGTAGCTGATAGCCCCAAGGCAACCAGTACGAACAGTGGTGTCATCGTTGAGCCCGGATGTAATTGTGTTACCAACGGTGTTCCGATACATTACAGTACTCACCCTTGACCCTCATTCCATGGTCTGGTCTCCTACAAAAAACATCAACCTAGAACAATATTTTCTTATTTATATCATGGGGGATGACCCCTCCCCCTCCCTTCTTGGCCTAACCCCCTCCCCGCTCCAAAAAACGGACGATGTTTTGTTTCAAACTCATGGGTGTTGGCTGCTGACCCTCCCCCATGGTGGTATGCTTGTTGCACTTCCCAGCCTTTCAACTCCAGAAATAGAACCAAAAAGTTAATTTTTAGTTATGTATTGTACTTTGCAACGGTATTATTAAGAAGAAGTTACAAAAAGACTTACAGGTATGATCCTGCATCTGAGGTACAAAAGGCTTTAAGTGAGCCATTCAACATTTCCCTATGAGATTGTCCTAGCATGCTTTCCCTAGCGGAAAGAAAACAAGAAGAAACGAACCCATCACTGAAAAAAAAAGAATTGTCTGTCTCTTCATGATTCAGGCCCAAAACCAGAGCTGTGGCTTTTGACCTTGGGTATTCCAGTATTGTACTTTTTATTTTGATTTGCCACCAGTTTGAAGGGATTTGGGCTCTTTAGAATTCCCGAAAATTAGTTTCTGCAATGAACTTTTACAATTTGAGTGAACATGTGTAATACTTTGCATTCCTTTGCAACTTTTAAACCCCCAAAAATTCTCATTTGACAGTTATTTTCAAAATACGATTTTGGACTTTTGGTTGCTATGGAATGCAGTTTGCTCCTTATAGATTGCAGCTATTATTGCAACCATCATCTAGTAAATATATAGGACATCCAAAGTCAGAACTTTAAGCGAAGATTTTACGATTATCATAACAGTCATAGATGGCTATCAAAGTTAGCTTGGCTATTCTGAGTAATATCATTCAAATTTCTAACAGATATTTCTTTATGTAGATTAACCTTGAGCTGTTACTACCAGATACAAGGATGTCCCGCCTTATTGACATTGGAAAGTCTGGCAACACATCTTCTAGATTGCGATTTCAACCCCAAAAGGCTTGTAACTTGCCAATCAGGATGTGGTATTTCTATAACTTTTGAGGAACTACAAAAGCATAATTGCCTTCAATGTTTAAAATTTGATATGGAGTTACTGACAATAGTTCAAAAAGAAAATGAAGAAAAAATTTCTGAGATGCAGTCAGAATTGAATTTACAAGCAATAGTTCAAAAACAAAATGAAGAAAAAATGTTGAAGATGCAGTTTGAATTGGACTTGCTTAAAGCAGAAATTGATAAACTAAAAAAAGGAAACCCGGCGAAGCAGTCAACGAGTTCAGATTCACAACTGTTACCAACAGCTGGACAAAGTCAGGCAGTAAATCAGGTGATTCTTTACTGCTTAGTGGTTTCAATTCATGGAAATCAGGAGTGGAAGCAAAATGTGTTCTTTCAAAATCTAGGGGGGGGTACAATTTTTTCGCTTCGTTTTTTGTTTTTCACCTGAGTAATCTTTTCTATAATTATTATGAGAAACTGCAATAACAATAAAATGCATAGGTGGAACAAATTCGTTCATTATTACTAGCTAAAAAGTAAAATGTAAAACTAAAATGGGAAATGGCAGAAGAGCTGACGTTTGTCTAAATGAGAAAGTAAAGCTACCCTTAAACAATTAATTTTACTATTTTATTTACTTATTTTAACAAGCACTATTATTGGACATGGAAATATCTCTTTATCGGGCATTTCGTTCCACATTCAATGATGTAAGACAAGTTTAGTTAAATTTTTTCAAAAAGCAAAAGAAGTGCATATTTTTATTTGTGGTAGCAAGTTATAGTGGGGTAAGGTCAGAGTGGAACTACAAAAGTTATTCCCAGTATGCAAATATGATGAAGCTATTTGGCCAGCTACTGTGATGGACTCTGGGAACTATGCAGTCTCTGGAGACTGCATAGATCCAGTCCTATGCAGGACTCTGGGATATTGCAGTCCCAGTGAGCAAGGAGCTTCAGTGGTGGCAACAGTAAAGTCCTCCTTGATGGAGTTGGCAAAATGAAACTTGAAAATTTGCGAACTAAAATCAATGTCTATAGTAGCAGTTATCTTGGAATTATTTTCTTTCGGCTTATTTTGATTTCTTTCGGCCCCATGTTTATTGACTCACATCACAGATCACACACTCCCGCTGTGTTTCTCTTTCCCTCTAGCATATGATTTTATTCTAGTTAATTATAGTTTAGTTATTTTAATTTTATTTATAATTAGTTCTTTTTTAGACCATACAAAAGCAACTTCTTTCCTTCTCACTTTCGGATGTTTTTGAATATTTGGAATGAGCGTCTCTTTCTGGTCAGGAATTATATTCATTTTGTAGAAGGGCACGACCAAAGAAGGCCTTGGTTGTTAAAGGGTTAAAGAAGAATTTATTGTAAAGATGGATAAGCAAAGGGAAAAAAACTGAGACCATTGAAAACTGAATCTGCAAAATGTTGTTAAAACCTATGACTGATTGAGAATAATGGGGAGGGGGTGACTTGAAGGCAGTTAAACTGGAAGTGAATCCTTTGCACTACCAGCTCTTTTCAAAGTTTTTTCTAATAGATAAAAATTGGTTGAATATAATGAGGCAAGAATCTCACATTTTCCGTTCTAGTAGGGGAACAACCGCATCGTTATGAAAAAAAAATTGTTCGGCAGCAATTAAAATTTTTTTTTTGTTGCAATTAGGCAACGTTTAATTTAATCTAATTAGTTTGGGAACCAGCAAAGCCGTTTTTTGGGGGGGCTTTTAGATTTAAAGGAGGAATAAAAACAAAAAGGTTTTTTTTTCATTTATTTTTTAGAAAAGTAAAATAATAGTTAGTGCCCAGTTATTGTACTACTATTAAGTATATACTAAGGTTATTGAATCTTACATTATTTTCAGGACAAAACTTTGAAACATCACTAAAAGAATGGCCCCAGATAGCCCTAACCTGTCATTCAAAAAAGCGCAAAAAATAGAGAAAAAAATGTTAAAAGGGCACACTTTTATTTGTAGTAATTTCTGTTCGATCCAATTTTTCTTTTTTCTCTTTATCTTATGTTTCATATAATTTCAAAATTTATAGCCATTTCTACTCCTTTGAATTTTGACTTATTGTATGGCTTTATGTCTGCGAGTCATAGGCTTTAACATGGCCCTTAATTTTCTGTGGATAACTTTTTGGAAAATTTATGTTGTAAATAAAATCCTCTTCGATTTTTTATTGCTTTTATTGTTTTATTGTTCAATTGTAAGGACAAATAGATTTATGAGCTCTACGGCTTTTAGAAAAAATGAGTATTCTGTCATAATGTTTGATCACCTTTAGTTTTGTCCAATAAACTACAAGATTATTATTGCTATTCGGAATATTAAGGCATGATGTTGAGATGCATGATAAACAGAATCAAAACACACCGTCAACATTGAGGAGGATTTTTAATCACAAAATCCTATTGGCCGAAGTAGTTCTGATGTTGTCTTGTAGACGTCCTGGAACATACATGAATTTTTGTCCACCTTTTAAAATTGTTGCTAAATAGATTGTTTTACTTTCTCTTTTCTAATATTTTTTTTTTTTAATAATTGCATGCCAAGTTAATTATAAAAACGAATTCTGTTTTCTTCGAAAAAGAAGTGAATGTGCATAGCCAGATTTGTGCATGGCTAGATTTATTAAATCTATCATCAAAAGATAATAAAAGGTGAAATGCTGTCAACGCCCGCCGTGCTAATATAGAACCAAAAAAGCGGCAACATTCCTCGTCGTGTTGACAGAGAGGCTAATTCAAACGGTTTCAGCAAATTGAAACCGTTGTAACGGTTAAAACCGGTTTTAATGGTATTGAAAAAGAAGAGAAATCGTTGTAAGCTTATATTAATATACAGTAATACCTATCCTAATTTTTTTTATTAACTTAAAGGTAAACCAGATAGGTCTGAGAATTGAACTTGAATCAAGCTTACAAAACTAAAGATACAGGTCATTTCTAGGTCATATCCATGGAGAGGGTTTAAGAGTTTTTTTGTCCTCTATTATAAACAATTTTTCGACTAATACCACCAGGTCTTCTTGACACATCATCCAATTGATCACTTAATCCTTCTACGCACCCTTGTTCTTTCTATATAGTACCTTCGTATGGTCGAAAAGTGCATATGAAGGACATACGTTGATTCATTTTTAGCGTTTGTTTTAAAAGTGTTAACACTAACATTATTTAATATTCCATATGACAGTTTTCAAGTCATCCAAATAATTTACACTTGATTAACTGTATTTAGAGAGAACTTATAACGCGTATTGGAATTAAGCTGAAATCGAAGGTAAGATTATTAAGATATAAACAATGAGTTTTCGCATTAGATTTATCCCTGTTTTCTTGCCAATCATCACACAAAAACACAGCATCTTTTTTTCTATGGGATAATGAAATAAAAATCGAAAAGGTTTCAGAGGGTTAAGGTGGATGTTCCAGAGAGAAGTATGTAGGAATTAAGGTGAGATAGAAGGTAAGATTGTTAAGATAGAAACCAATATTTTTCGCAATAGATTTCTGGATAAACAGCTAATTGATATTCTTATGTTTTCAGGGTACAGTACTTACAGATCAAAGTTGGTTAACAAATATTTCAATTTATATGAATACTCGCGATCTTCTATTCCAATATTGTTGCCCTACACCTAAAAAGTGGATGTTAAAGGTAATTTTATTCCTTGAATATGCCATTCCTGTTTCTAAATTCTCAACCATTTCTTCCTGGGAAATTCCACATGCAAAATTCACACATATGCATGGCAATTTATGCCAATTGCTGCCAATTGGTGCCAGAGCTTTCTCATTATTCCTGAGAACTCTAATATTAAATTGCTGAAGCCTAATTCAACTATCATGTATATTGTGGAGATTCGAATTTTCCAATTGCACTCAAGTGTAGATATTAGCTTGAATTGAGATGCTTAATTTTGTCTTGCTCATCAACATATTGTCATAATAAAAGAAAGTTAGGACAATTAAGATATCTTCCTTCGGTTGTCATGCAGAATTGTTTTCAATTAATTAAATGCACTAGCAATAATTTTGACTGAATTAGCAGCCGAATAAAAATATGAGATATTCAAATTGAACAAAAATGTTAAAGGATGGAAGAATATACCCCTCATAATATATTAATCTCTGACCAATTCTTCTGTAATAAGAGGTTGGCCAAAGAACAATATTACCTTAGACCTTAGATCCTCCTGAGCCATCGGTGGAGCATAGGGCGTCGACAAAGTCTCTCCATTCATCACGGAGCTGTGCGGCTGCAGTGATATCTTCCCATTGCGGAGTGAGGGAAATGTTTGCCTTTTTTTGGTCAGCCTCGTCTTCGTCTTTCTTCAGGCTGCCATTGATACACTCTTGAGGGCAGTCTGTCTTCGGGCATGCGTAGGACATGACCCAAATATGTCCATCTTCGTTTCTTCAAAACTTCGGTCACTATGGGCTGGTTTTTTTTCAGCCGGATTTCCCTATTGGTAATTTTCTGATGCCAATTGATTTTGAGGATCCTTCGAAGGCAAATGTTTTCGAATCCAAGGATACGTTTCTCAAGTTGTGTGTTGAGTTTCCAACATTCACTGGCGTACATCAATATAGACAACACATTGCTGTTGAACAGGCGCAATTTTAAACAAAGTGAGCATTTGTCGCTTCTCCAAATTGGTGTTAGTCTGTTGAAAGCGCCTGATGCTCGTCCAATCCTTCTCTTGGTTTCAAATGTTACATCGCCAGTATTTTCTATCCAGCTTCCTAAGTATTTAAATTCTTGGACCTGTTCAACAGATTTATCGGAGCATTGAAGAGCTAGGGGGGGCCAGATGTGGACATACTTTTTGATTTGTCGACGTTGATCGACAATCCGACCTCTCGGGCTTTTTCTGAGATTTCATCAAATAGAAGCTGTAATCGATCTTTGGCGTCTTCTAGTAGTACTATATCATCTGCAAAGTCAAGATCTGCGAGTTGTTTGTTGTTGACGTTTACTTCATAGCCCGTAGACTGTCTGAGTACGTAGTCCATAACTATTGTAAATAAAAGTGGTGATAATACACATCCTTGCTTGACACCAGTCATGATTTTGAAGTATCTTGTAACTCCGTTTTCTGTTCGAACACAGCATTCTGTTTCTTTGTACAGGGCGATAATCAGTTCTACTATCTTGGGGGGTATTCCATAGTATTTGAGGATTTTCCATAAGATTTCTCGGTCAACCGAGTCAAAGGCCTTTTCTAGGTCAATGAAAAGAAGATATAGATTTTTATACCATTCCTTTGAGTCGTCAACCAGCATTCTCAGTGTGAAAATTAGGTCTGCACATGATCTTCCAGGTCGGAAGCCGTGTTGTTCATCACGAAGATGTTGGTCCAGTTTCTGCTGTAGGTGTTGTAGTATAATAATAGACAAAAGTTTACTAGGCATCGACATTATGTTAATACCTCTTCAGTTGCCGCAAACAAGCGCATCGCCTTTTTTGAAGAGCTTAATGATGGTTCCTTTCGTCCAGTCACTGGGCACTTTCTGGTCACTCCATATCTGAGTTAGCAGCTCAACCCAAACTATCATGCAGTCGCGCACTGAAGTTTTCAGCATCTCAGATGTAATGCCATCTACTCCTGGCATTTTTCCGTTCCTCAGCTTTCTGACAGCGGCTATGATTTCTTCTGGAGACGGTGGTTCTTCATTTACATCAAGAATCATAAATGGAGTGTCAGGAATTATATCTCGGTCATTTATTCTCGGTCTATTTAGTAGGTTCTCGAAGTGGGTTGCCCACCTCTCGCCAATCATCAAAGGGTCTGTCAAAAGGACTCCATTCTCATCCTTTACTAGATTAGTCCTGATAGGCTTGACTCCAATCATCTCATTGGTTAATCTATAGACTGTTTTCGAATTTCCCTTCTTTGCTGCTTCTTCCGCCAAAGCTGCGTTCTGTTCAATAAATTGCCTCTTGTTGGTCCGGACACTCTTCTCTACTTGTTTGTCTATTTCTTTATATTAGTCTTGCAGAACAATTAATTCAGATGCGTCTGAGGCCGACAGAAAGGAAAGTTTGGCTGATTTTCTTGCATCAATTAGTTTCCAGGTTCGTTCGGAAATCCATCTTTCTTTCTGTTTCTTCTTATAGCCTAATTTCTCCTCTGCAACTTCTTTGTACGTGGTTTTAAGTTTCTCCCACATGCGTTCGACATCAGCCCTTGCTTCTAATTCCGATTGCAGGGATTCAAATCTATTTGAAAGTTCTAATTGGAACATTCGTGCTGTTTCCTTTTCGTTCAGTTTCTCAACGTTGAAGGGTTTGTATGTTGTCGGTTTATTGTTTTTCTGTGTCGCTTTTAACTTTAGATGGATCCTGGCAACCATGAGGTTATGGTCTAATTGTATATCAGCGCCTCTCACGTCGAGTAGACTCTTCCGCCACTTGCGTGAAGAGAGGAGGTGATCAATCTGATTGCACGTGCGGCCATCTGGTGAAGTCCATGTATATTTGTGAATGGTCTTGTGTTGAAACAATGTACCTCCTATGACAAGGTCGTTGTTCAGCGCGAAGTCGACAAGTAGCGCTCCGTTTTCGTTCATATCACCTATTCCATGTTGTCCCATGACTTCAGGACAGTAATTGTGACAAGATCCTACTTTCGCATTGAGATCACCTACGACACATATGATATCGTGTCTAGATATTTCTGTAACGACACTTTGTAGTGTTTCATAAAAGTTGTCTTTCTCTATTTCATCCGCTTCGTTAAAGATTGAGAATTTTCCATGAGCTAACCAAAATTGTGTGTAAATAATTCTTTCGTTTACAGGTGTCCATTTTAGCATCGCGCGCCTAGCTGCGGGTGACATCAGTACACCCACACCTGCTTGGCGTCTGTTTTCATGTCCGCTGTACGCGAGGACGTGGCCATCTTGTAGGGGTTCCATCCTGCTACCAAGTCATCTAGTTTCACTAATGGCTGTTATATCTATATTGTATTGTATCACTTCTTTCAGTAACTGTTCAGTTTTTGAGATCTGGCTCATCGTTCTCACATTCCAAAATCCGAGCCTCAGTTGTTGCTTCGTAGTCAAAAATCGAGTCCGGGGGCATGCTGAGGTTGTTAGGGAAGCAGTAGTCGTATCCGAGGCTAAAGTCGACGATTCAGTTGCTGGTTTCTTTTTACAGGGACAGGTAGCAAGCCTATCGCCCAACCCTCTTCCTTTCGCAACCGGACTTGGGACCGGCTATGGTGGAATTAATGTATGGTGGTAAAAGAACAATATGTGGAAGGGATATGTTTTTTTTTGTTTTTTTTTTCATGTCTGTGCTCATTACAGTCTCTAATTTATCTGTATGTCTATCGTTGTATACATTTCACTGTTCTGTAATTGTTTCTCTTGTTATTGATAACATCTATTTTGAATTTGAATTATTTCTTTTCTGATACCAAGGTCTGTGAAAATAAAAAATTACTGTACCAAATAGCTCAAGAAACCGTAACTTTGCTTTGATGTCATTAGGAATTGTTTTATTTAATTCCCTTAAAGCTGCAAAACAATTCTAAGCCTCAACGGAGAGCAGAGCTTGGAAAGTTGGATAAATAGGATTCAAAAGAAATACACATCATAAACGAAACATTACATCTCATAATTGTTAGGTAATCGAGAGACTGTTAATAGTTGTTGTTGAATTTAAACGATTAGTTCTGCCTATTCATTTTTACGGCTCTGTGTGGCAACACCGACAAAACTGTGGCACTCTCCTAAAATGTTTATAATTTTTAATGAATTGAAAGGAAAATTGCTGAAATTTTTTCAGGTTTGTTGTCAGGTTTGAATACACCCAAGGAAGATAAAAGATTTTTGTTTTATGATATCCTTGGTAGTTCAGTGTTTGTCTTGAAGTAGTCAAATTTCATCACAGCTTTGAATTTTGTGGTGTAGACATTGATGCTTCATAAATCATTCATTAGGATCGACAAACAAGACGAGGAAATTTGGCAGTCGTATCATGGACCAGATCAGATTAAATTAGAAATAGTCGTTTCCCCAATTCGGCCATCTGGGGGGGGGGGGGTGGGTGGTTAATTCAGAAAAATTAGAAAAAATGAGGTATTTTTAACTTACGAACGAGTGATCGGATGTTAATGAAATTTGATATTTAGAATGAATTCGTGTCTCAGAGCTCTTTTAAATCCCGACCGGATCCTGGTGACATTGGAGGGAGTTGGAGGGGGAAACCCAAAATCTTAGAAAACGCTTAGAGCGGAGGGATCGGGATGAAACTTGGTGGAAAAAATATGCACAATTCCTAGAAACGTGATTGACATAACCGGAACGGATCTCTTTGGGGGAGTTGGGGGGAGGGTTAATTTTGAAAAATTAGAAAAAATGAGGTACTTTCAACTTACGAAGGAGTGATCGGATCTTAGTGAAATTTCGTATTTAGAAGGATCTCGTAACTCAGATTTCTTATTTTAAATCCCGACTGGATCCAGTGTCATTGGGGGGAGTTGAGGGGGACCAGAAATCTTGGAAAAGGCTTAGAGTGGAGAGATCAGGATGAAACTTGGTGGGAAGAATAACCACAAGTCCAAGATACGTGACTGACATAACTAGACTGGATCCGCTCTCGTTGGACGGGGGGGTAATCTGGAAAATTTATAAAAAATGAGGTATTTATAACTTACGAATAGGTGATCTGACCTTAATGAAATTTAATGATCTTACGAATGGGTGATTGGATCTTAATGAAACTTGCTATATAGAAAGATCTTATGTCTCAGATCCTCCGTTATCAATTTTAATTGGATCTGGGGACATGGGGGTTGGAGGGGGGAAACAGAAATCTTGGAGACCGGAAATCTTGGAAGACACTTGGAGTGGAAAGATCGGGATGAAGCTTGATGGGAAGAATAGATAGATAGATGGATAAGTGTATTTCAAAAACCCATGGGCCATATACACACAAAAATATAAATAAATAACAATCAAGCAAGGAAATTAAACAACAGTATGAATTACAAACACGCACAAAACAGAATACAACGCGAAAATGCCTAATCTAACAACAAAAGAAATTAGTCATATGAAACTTTTTCTTCTTATTAAGGATTTATCTATATACATTCCCACTCGAAATATTGTGGTTGGGTTACTATTTTGCAGAATACCCGGAAGCATCAAATTAATCCTATGCAAGTAAATTTCCCGTAAATCCAAGAGCACCGGGCATTTCCGGAGAAAATGATCCAAGTCTTCATCATCATCTTTACAAAGGGGACAAAAATACCGCGAATAAGCACAAGTTTTAGATACGTGATTGACATAATTATAACAGATCTGTTCTCTTTGGGGGAGTTAGGGGAGGGGGGTATTAATTCGGAAAAATTAGAAAAATTGAGGTATTTTTTACTTAATAACAGGTGATCGGATCTTAATGAAATTTGATATTTAAAGGAAACTCATGTCTCAGAGCTCATTATTTTAATTCCCAACCAGATCTGGTGACATTGGGGGGAGTTACGGGGGGGAGACTGGAAATCTTGGAAAAAGGCTTAGAGTGGAAAGATCGGGATGAAACTTGGTGGGTAGAATTAGCAAATGTCGTAGATACGTGATTGACGTAACTGGACTGGATCTGCTCTTTTGGGGGAGCTAGGGGGGTACAGTGCTTTGGCGAGTTTGGTGCTTCTGGACGTGCCAGGACGATGAAAATTGGTAGGCGTGTCAGGGACCTGCGCAAATTGACTTGATAAAGTCGTTTTCCCCAATTCGACCATCTGGGGGGCTGAAGGGAGAGGAAATATTATAAAAATGAGGTATTTTTAACTTACGAGTGGGTGATAGGATCTTAATGAATTTTGATATTTAGAAGGACCTCGTGTCTCAGAGCTCTTGTTTTAAATTCCGACCAGCATTAAGCCTCTGATTTTCTTTTTAGATCAGTCTATTGATTCTTAGAATTTTGCTAGAGCTCATGCTATTTGAGCTCTTGGCTCTTTCGACCTCGTCACAAATGCCATAAGAGCTTTGGATTTTATAACAGTCTGTGACACTAGTATTCATTGCAAACAACAGGATTTGTTGGATTTTTTTTTACTGAATGTTAATGAATTATGTAACAATATAATCATAGAACAAACAATTAATGGGGAAAACCTGAAAAGAATTTCGTATTAATCTGCGATTAGAAGACAATTGTCAGTGAGAATTGTCAAGTCTCAGGGACCAAGCGATGCTTGGTTCCCCTGTACTGGGTTAGTTTCTTATCGATTTTTTATGCTGTTTTTTTTGTCTTTAAGTGGATCCCTCCCAATTACTCAGGGGCGTAATTTGCTAGAGCCGGAGGGGGGGGGGGGTGCAACTGCCCATCCAAGACCTCGTTTTAAGTGTAAGTTGGTTAGACTGAGTTTTTGGCAAATACCAGGATTTGCTTCAAGCCAGTTTTATTTTATTAAATATTTTTCTCAGAATCATAACGGATTTTCTTTTTTCAGATAGCCAGAAAGAATATATCCGAGTCTTTATGTCCTTTGGAGATAGTTAACACTCTGATTCAGAACTCACACGAAAGTCGATGGCCTCCTGGTATACGTTCCGAAGAAGCTCGAGAAGCAAACCGGGATCAATTAACAGCCTATCGATATCGATATTTATATAAAACCTTCAAAAATAATCAACTGGGAAATGGTATTGAAGTTTTGACATCAATTGGTATTATAATGGCAGTGGATAACACTCACATGGACGAAGACATGGTTATTAATCCTGGATTTTTAGTTCTTATGACGTTGAATTTACATCCCATGGAAGGCTAAGGGCTGACAATTTTTATCCTGGGATTTTTAAGGTATTGGTTTTGCTATGACACCGCATTTAAATAAGTCTGAGCAATGAGGAAAAAGTGATCGAGGCCAAAGTGGCCCATTATTTTTAAAGCTTTGCCAGCCTTTGGCCGGTACGAACGGAAATGTAACCATAGATAATTGGTTTATCGATGTCCCTTGAAAGTCAAACTTCTTCAAGACCTGTATGGTATTGTTTTGTATGTATGATATTGTAAGGTATGGACTATTTGGAAAAATAAAATCCCCGAAGACCTACAACTAGACGAAGTATAGTGTCGACACATTTGATCAAATGTGTCGGCTCTCAGCTACAATGTGCTGCAGCTCAGCTCTCAAATGTGCAGAACTCTCAGCTGTTCACAAAAAAGCCCCCTCGCATAGTGTACAGCATGCTGAACGCAATATCCATAAACTCTCATCATCTACTGTAAGGACACGAGCCGCTTAGTTGAAAAACAAAAAAATCAACGAAAGTTCTTAATAAGTGTTTAACATGACTTAGTTACTCCCTCCCATTTAAAACACCGGTACTTTTGTCTTATAGCCACCACAATCGAGATCCTGTATCGCAAGCATTAGACAATAACCGGTTTTAATTGTCTTTATACCAGACAATATTAGCTTCGGCTCGATGTGTAATGTGCATAATATTTTCAAATATCGTTATATACTAAAAAATTGAATGGTAAATTCCCGTTTTTCCCGTCTGATTTCTGCCTTACACTGTAAATTCGCCATTTAGTCCCTTAATTTCCAATTAATTGCTTTTCCGTCCTTCCATACCAGGCATAAGGCAAATTAGGACAGTATTCTTTGAAAGTGCCTAGCGTATGCCACTTGTGAGTTATAAACCCCTGGACTAACGATCAGTTGAAAAGTATATAATTGTGCCCAGTCTATTTTCTTCGAGTATAATACACATCCTTGCTTGACACCAGTCATGATTTTGAAGTATCTTGTAACTCCGTTTTCTGTTCGAACACAGCATTCTGTTTCTTTGTACAGGGCGATAATCAGTTTTACTATCTTGGGGGGTATTCCATAGTATTTGAGGATTTTCCAGAAGATTTCTCGGTCAACCGAGTCAAAGGCCTTTTCTAGGTCAACGAAAAGAAGATATAGATTTTTATTCCATTCCCTTGAGTCGTCAACCAGCATTCTCAGTGTGAAAATTAGGTCTGCACATGATCTTCCAGGTCGGAAGCCGTGTTGTTCATCACGAAGATGTTGGTCCAGTTTCTGCTGTAGGCGTTGTAGTATAATAATAGACAAAAGTTTACTAGGCATCGACATTTTGTTTTTACCTCTCCAGTTGCCACAAACAAGCGCATCGCCTCTTTTGAAGAGCTTAATGATGGTTCCTTTCGTCCAGTCACTGGGCACTTTCTGGTCACTCCATATCTGAGTTAGCAGCTCAACCCAAACTATCATGCAGTCGCGGACTGAAGTTTTCAGCATCTCAGATGTAATGCCATCTACTCCTGGCATTCTTCCGTTCCTCAGCTTTCTGACAGCGGCTATGATTTCTTCTGGAGACGGTGGTTCTTCATTTACATCAAGAATCATAAATGGAGTGTCAGGAATTATATCTCGGTCTATTTAGTAAGTTCTCGAAGTGGGTTGCCCACCTCTCGCCAATCATCAAAGGGTCTGTCAAAAGGACTCCATTCTCATCCTTTACTAGATTAGTCCTGTTAGGCTGGACTCCAATCATCTCATTGGTTAATCTATAGACTGTTTTCGAATTTCCCTTTTTTGCTGCTTCTTCCGCCAAAGCTGCGTTCTGTTCAATAAATTGCCTCTTGTTGGTCCGGACACTCTTCTCTACTTGTTTGTCTATTTCTTTATATGAGTCTTGCAGAACAATTAATTCAGATGCGTCTGAGGCCGACAGAAAGGAAAGTTTGGCTGATTTTCTTGCATCAATTAGTTTCCAGGTTCGTTCGGAAATCCATCTTTCTTTCTGTTTCTTCTTATAGCCTAATTTCTCCTCTGCAACTTCTCTGTACGTGGTTTTAAGTTTCTCCCACATGCGTTCGACATCATCCCTTGGTTCTAATTCCGATTGCAGGGATTCAAATCTATTTGAAAGTTCTAATTGGAACATTCGTGCTGTTTCCTTGTCGTTCAGTTTCTCAACGTTGAAGGGTTTGTATGTTGTCGGTTTATTGTTTTTCTGTGTCGCTTTTAACTTGAGATGGATCTTGGCAACCATGAGGTTATGGTCTAATTCTATATCAGCGCCTCTCACGTCGAGTAGACTCTTCCGCCACTTGCGTGAAAAGAGGAGGTGATCAATCTGATTGCACGTGCGGCCATCTGGTGAAGTCCATGTATATTTGTGAATGGTCTTGTGTTGAAACAATGAACCTCCTATGACAAGGTCGTTGTTCAGGGCGAAGTCGACAAGTAGCGCTTCGTTTTCGTTCATATCACCTATTCCATGTTGTCCCGTGACTTCAGGACAGTAATTGTGACAAGATCCTACTTTCGCATTGAGATCACCTACGACACATATGATATCGTGTCTAGGTATTTTTTAACGACACTTTGTAGTGTTTCATAAAAGTTGTCTTTCTCTACTTCATCCGCTTCGTTAGTTGGTGCATAGCAGGCAAAGATTGAGAGTTTTCCATGAGCTAACCAAAATTGTGTGTAAATAATTCTTTCGTTTACAGGTGTCCATTTTAGCATCGCTCGCCTAGCTGCGGGTGACATCAGTACTCCCACACCTGCTTGGCGTCTATTTTCACGTCCGCTGTACGCAAGGACGTGCCCATCTTGTAGGGGTTCCATCCTGCTACCAAGCCATCTAGTTTCACTAATGGCTGTTATGTCTATATTGTACTGTATCACTTCTTTCAGTAACTGTTCAGTTTTTGAGATCTGGCTCATTGTTCTCACATTCCAAAATCCGAGCCTCAGTTGTTGCTTCGTAGTCAAAAATCGAGTTCGGGGGTATGCTGAGGTTGTTAGGGAAGTAGTAGTCATATCAGTCTTGATTCAGAGTTCATGGTGTGACGACCTTTTTTGGATATAACTTATTGCAAAAGGATTATAGTCTCTACCTAACCTACAGCTAATATTTTGATAAATTAATTCAGTGACCAAAGGATTATAATTTGAATAAGCGGATTATTTTGCTACTGAGTGAAAATTCCCTTGGGAGCTGTGGATTTTCTTATAGATATTTTCATGATCAGTGACCTATATAATATAGGTCGGGATAAAGCAGTGCGAATTTAATTAAGACTATCCGATATTTATCGACAATTTAGTGAAATTAAAAATTAAGCATTGATTTTAGCACTGAATTTAGAGGCTGAACAGGAAAATAAAATAAATTGTGCTTAATCAAGTGGAAATTTACAGACTCTTATTCTTTACAAGTAATTTGAAATTATTTTTTCCTTAACAAATATCTGTTAATTAAAAGTTTGGACATTTAGAATTTATCAAAATCAGGCAACGCTATCGAATCAGCCAGCAGTGTTGCCACACCAACCTATTTTGGCTAAAAAAAATTAATTTGTAGAGCTCTCCAACTGCAGAAGAGAGTGGGAACGGTACAGAAGAGCCGTAGTTGTACTGGCCGTACTTTTGTACTTAAACTGCTGGGGACAGGTGTACCGGGTCCCGCACTTCCCATTTTGTTGGAAGCTCAGGAAATTAGACATTATCAAGTTTGCGATGTCTTACAGTGTTAATGAGTTGTTTTTGGCAAATTCTACGGCCACCCTTTGTGGCCTGTTCGAATAGTTGGTATAACTGCATCGAATAAGGGAAAATCTTGTCAAGTATTTTGCTACGGATCACACAAAAAAGCATCACTGAGTGAGGGATTCATTTTGCCGGTCGAAGAAAATATCCCCGAAGCTTCAAAGAAAAAGTCGAAAGGAGTTCAAGGTGCTTTTACTGAACTAGCCACATTTCCGGATGTGTATCAAGAAATAATGGGAATTGCTGGTGCTGCTTCGACAAGCAGTGTATCTTCACTCTCGTCTACCCTAGTAAACGCGCAGAGCTAAATTGCCAAATTGAAAGAAAATCTTCGTCACGATATTCACAAACAGGTGATTGAGAAATGTTCAGGCGACAAAGGCGTGATCAGTGAACAAGCAATTAACACTATTGTTACCGAGATCTATGATGCAATAAGTCTCGATTACAGTTCAAAATTTGCAAATATTGAAAAGATGCTCAAGGGGTTTCAAGCTCAAATAACGGCGCTAGAAAATCGCATCGAAATTCTAGAATACCGCAACGACGATTTGGAACAGGAAAGAAGATCGAACGTTCTTCTAATCCATGGACTGTCTCAGATGGGTGGAGAAACGCTGCCCAATAGCGTTCTAGAGCTATTCAATGTTAAGATGGAAATCCGTGTGCTTGTTAGTGACATCAAGTCAACTGAGCGCTTACGTACTCGAGTTAGATCAGCGGAAAATGTTATCCCGCCCGTTCTCGTCTCTTTTCATTCATCTGAGTGTGCAAAGTGCGTGTTCATGAATAAAAAGAAGCTCGCCCGATCGAAAGTATTTATGTCTGAGTATTTAACGCCAAACCGTAAGCAACTGCTGAATCTGGCACACGACAAATTTGGAGCTCGGAATGTTTGGACTGATGGTGGCCGTGTGCTAGCCAAACCGGAAAACAGTTCAGCCATCTTGAAAATTAGGTCACTGAATGACCTGATCAGTGACCAGTACTGACATGTTGAATCCATCCTCAGTTCTTTCGTTTATTTGGGGTTGGCTGCTTTGTTTCGCTAATCTTGTGTCAAAAACCTTTTTTGTTTGTTTCGTCATAAAGATATCAAAGAGTTCGCACTATTGAGCATACTAGAGTATTATCATGAATAGTATGACCGACAGGCTTTTAGACTTAGAAAGTAATCGGCTGTCTGTTTACCAATTATTATCCACCCCTATTGCAAATGATAGTGTAAGTGAAGGAAATAATACTCAAGCAATGAAAGCTAGTAATTTTTTGGATAGTCAGTCGCTGAAGAAATGGTCGGTCAAAGAAGATACTATTTTTGCATTTTGGAATTGCCAAGGCCTTAGGACTGCGAACCCTACACTGTGTAACATATTAAGTGATATGCAACAAACACCGTTAGTAATAGGACTATGTGAGACGTTTGTATCGAATAGGGATAATTTTTCAGTGTGGGATTTCCAGTTTCCAGGATATGTTAGTGAAAGAAAAGAACGACAGGTTATGGAGCGAGGCGGTCTGGCTTTGTTGATAAAGGAAGGAGTTTCGTATTGGGTAAGGGAGGATCTCTCACTTTGGCTTGAAGGAAGACTTGAGACTCTTTTTATTGAAATAGACGATAAATCTGATAAAAATGTAGTTGTTGGTTTAGTTTATAAGACATCGTCATTTAATGAGGAAGTTTTTATTGAGGAAATGGAGCATTTAATGGAGAAATTTAGTAATGATCATAAATATAAAGTAGTAATGGGGGATTTCAATATTGACCTCCTTAAAAGTACAAGCCGCCTAGATTTTCTTAACTCTATGATTTCATCATTCCAGTACCCCCTGGTAACTATTCCTACACGAGTAACTGATAAGTCTGCGACTCTTATCGATAATATATTTGTGGATGGAAAGCTGCTTGAAAGTTCGTATGCCGATGTTCTACTCACGGATGGATCCGACCATCTTTTTCTTCTTAGTAAAATAAAAAAAAATTACAGGATTATAAATAAGAGTGGTCAAATAAATAAAACATATTTTCGTGATTTAAGAAAAGATAATTTAAAAAATTTTGAGAGAGAAATGGATGATGCAGATTGTACTCCTTGAAGAAGATAACCCGTCGGTTGCGTATGATATTTTTGTTGCAATATTTACAAAGATATTGAATGATACGTGTCCTCTAAGAAGACTTAAAAGAGGTAGTGCGAAATTCCCAAAGAAACCATGGATTACACAGGGCATTCTAAATTCTATAAGTCGGAAAAATGAATTGTATAAAATATACCTAGGTGAACCATCTGTCATTAATTTTCAGCAGTTTAAAAATTACCGGAATACTTTAAACGGATTAAAACGGAAAGCTGAAAAAATGTATTTATAAAATGAATTTATGAAGCATAAATGTGATATGAAAAAAACGTGGAAAACAGTAAATTCACTCCTGGGTCAAAAGGGTAAAATAGAAGTTATTAATAAATTACAAACAGAGAGGGGGAATTTGACTACCCCAAATAATGTTGCGAATTATTTATGTGATTATTTTTCTAGTGAGGGAGCGAAACTTTGTGACGATGCTCGGAAAAGAATTAAGCGGCCTCCCAAAATAGTTCAATCGGAAATTCCAGTAGAAAATCAGCTGGTTTTTAATGCTTGTAGCATAAGTAAAGTGAGTACAATTATCAGTAGAATCCAATCAAACTCAAGTGGCGTAGACGGGATTTCTCTTAAGATTGCTAAATCAGTTATAACACCAGTTGTATGTAATTTGATTAATAAGTCTATGGAAAAAGGAATTTTCCCGGAAGTTTTGAAGGTGGCTAAAATAATACCATTGCACAAAGGAGGTAAGAGAGACGACCCTTCAAACAAAAGACCCATTTCTATCCTCCTTTTTTTTCAAAAATATATGAAAAGGTGATAGGATCCAGGCTAACTGATTATGTTGAAAATAATACAATTCTTATAAATACTCAATTTGGTTTTAGAAAAAAAATGTCCACAGAAATGGCAACCATTAAACTTGTTGACTGGGTAAATACGTCGTTTGAAGCGGGTCTGATTCCAGCTGCTTTATTCCTGGATTTGACACGATTGACCATAAACAGTTATTACTTGAGCTGGAAAAAATCGGTGTTACCGGAAAGAGTTTGTCTTGGTTTGAATCTTATTTAAGTGACCGAAAGCAGGTTGTGGTGAATGGGTGTTTTACTTCTGAAGCTAGTACGAAAACTTGCGGAGTACCCCAGGGCTCTCTACTAGGTCCTCTTTTATTTTTAATATTTATAGATCGGATTAAGTATTATTTGTCAATGGCTGGTATAATCCTTTTTGCAGACGATACTCTTTTACTTGTAGCTGCTCCATCAGTTGATCTACTTTTTGATAAAATGATAAAGGCAATGACCAAGTTTATTGAGTGGGTAGATTTCAATCTTTTGACATTAAATTATAATAAAACTACCTACATTCTATTTTCTCGGATATCTGGTATTGAAACTAATTTAGAATTAATAATAAACGGAAATCAAATAAAAAGAGTAAAGGTAACAAAGTATTTAGGTTTTATGATTGATGAAAATCTATCATGGAAAACACATTCAAATATTATAGCTTCAAAGTTGTCCAGATCTTTGGGTTTGCTTCGCCGATTTAAAAACCTAGTTTCCTATAAAATTCTTCGGTTACTTTATTTTGCTATTTTTTACCCGTATATTTGCTATGGTTGCTCTTTATGGGTTAGTAATTTTGTATCATGTTATAAAAAAATCCAAAATAAAGCCGTTAAACTTTTATCACCTAAAACTTTATTTACTCATAATATTAATGAACTTTATACTAAGAATCAACTTTTTGATATTTCAAAAACAAGAGACTACCAAGTTAGTATTTTCACATATAAATTTATTAATAATATACTTCGCTCTTCTTTCGAAAATTTTTTCTCCATTAATTGTGATCTTCATAGCCACGATACACGAGGGGCATCAAATCTGGTACACCCATTTAGAAATACGGCTAAAGCTTCTTTCGTGATTAGAAATTTTGCCCCCTCTGTATGGGATATTATTCCAATTGAAATAAGAAATTCGAGTCATTTGGCTTCCTTCAAAGCTGTTGTTAAGAGATTCTTCCTTGCAAAAGAATGGTATGGTAATGATGCAAAAGTATAGTAATAATGCGCGAGTGTCATAAGTAGAATCTTTGTATGTAGTAATATGTAGAGTAGAGATGACTGCCACCTGCTGCCAACAAGCCCCTCGGGGCTTTCTTAGCAGGTGCAGCAAAATGTTTTGTATACATGTTTGAAATAAAATTAATCTAATCTAAAAATCTAATCTATCCGAGGCTAAAGTCGACGATTCAGTTGCTGGTTTCTTTTTACAGGGACAGGTAGCAAGCCTATCGCCCAACTCTCTTCCTTTCGCAACCGGACTTGGGACCGGCTATGGTGGAATTAATGTATGGTGGTTAAAGAACAATATGTGGAAGGGATATGTTTTTTTTTTTTTCATGTCTGTGCTCATTACTGTCTCTAATTTTAGCTGTATGTCTATCGTTGTATACATTTCACTGTTCTGTAATTGTTTCTCTTGTTATTGATAACATCTATTTTGAATTTGAATTATTTCTTTTCTGATACCAAGGTCTGTGAAAATAAAAAATGACAGTACCAAATAGCTCAAGAAACCGTAACTTTGCTTTGATGTCGTTAGGAATTGTTTTATTTAATTCCCTTAAAGCTGCAAAACAATTCTAAGCCTCAACGGAGAGCAGAGCTTGGAAAGTTGGATAAATAGGATTCAAAAGAAACACACATCATAAATGAAACATTACATCTCATAATTGTTAGGTAATCGAGAGACTGTTAATAGTTTTTGTTGAATTTAAACGATTTGTTCTGCCTATTCATTTTTACGGCTCTGTGTGGAAACACCGACAAAACTATGGCATCTCCTAAAATGTTTAAAATTTTTAATGAATTGAAAGGAAAATTGCTGAAAATTTTTCAGGTTTGAATACACCCAAGGAAGACAAAAGATTTTTGTTTTTATGATATCCTTGGTGGTTCAGTGTTTGCCTTGAAGTAGTCAAATTTCATCACAGCTTTGAATTTTGTAGTGTAGCATTGATGCTTCATAAATCATTCATTAGGATCGACAAACAAGACGAGGAAATTTGGCAGTCGTATCATGGACCAGGTCAGATTAAATTAGAAATAGTCGTTTCCCCAATTCGGCCATCTGGGGGGGGGGGTTAATTCAGAAAAATTAGAAAAAATGAGGTATTTTTAACTTACGAACGAGTGATCGGATCTTAATGAAATTTGATATTTAGAATGAATTCGTGTCTCAGAGCTCTTTTAAATCCCGACCGGATCCTGGTGACATTGGAGGGGGAAACCTAAAATCTTGGAAAACGCTTAGAGTGGAGGGATCGGGATGAAACTTGGTGGAAAAAATATGCACAATTCCTAGAAACGTGATTGACATAACCGGAACGGATCCGCTCTCTTTGGGGGAGTTGGGGGGAGGGTTAATTTTGAAAAATTAGAAAAAATGAGGTACTTTCAACTTACGAAGGGGTGATTGGATCTTAGTGAAATTTCGTATTTAGAAGGATCTCGTAACTCAGATCTCTTATTTTAAATCCCGACTGGATCCAGTGTCATTAGGAGGGGGGACCGGAAATCTTGGAAAACGCTTAAAACGGAGAGATCAGGATGAAACTTGGTGGAAAGAATAAGCACAAGTCCAATATACGTGACTGACATAACTAGACCGGATCTGCTCTCTTTGGAGGGGTGGGGGTAATCCGGAAAATTTAGAAAAAATGAGGTATTTATAACTAACGAATAGGTGATCTGACCTTAATGAAATTTCATGATCTTACGAATGGGTGATTGGATCTTAATGAAACTGTATATATAGAAAGATCTTATGTCTCAGATGCTAAGTTGTCAATTTGAATTGGATCTGGGGACACGGGGGTTTCCACTTGGAGTGGAAAGATCGGGATGAAGCTTCATGGAAAAAATAAGCACAAGTCTTAGATATGTGATTGACATAACTATAACAGATCTGCTCTCTTTGGGGGAGTTTGGGGGGGTGTGTTAGTTCTGAAAAATTAGAAAAATTGAGGAATTTTTTACTTAAGAAAGGGTGACCGGATCTTAATGAAATTTGATATTTAAAAGAAACTCATGTCTCAGAGCTCATTATTTTAATTCCCAACCAGATCTGGTGACATTGGGGGAAGTTGGAGCGGGAGACTGGAAATCTTGGGAAAAAGCTGTGAGTGGAGAGATCGGGATGAAACTTGGTGGGTAGAATTAGCAAATGTCGTAGATACATGATTGACGTAACTGGACTGGATCTGCTCTTTTGGGGGAGCTTGGGGGGTACAGTGCTTTGGCGAGTTTGGTGCTTCTGGACGTGCCAGGACGATGAAAATTGGTAGGCGTGTCAGGGACCTGCGCAAATTGACTTGATAAAGTCGTTTTCCCCAATTCGACCATCTGGGGGGCTGAAGAGAGAGGAAAAATTATAAAAAATGAAGTATTTTTTACTCACGAGACGGTGATAGGATCTTAATGAATTTTGATATTTAGAAGGACCTCGTGTCTCAGAGCTCTTGTTTTAAATCCCGACCGGCATTAAGCCTCTGATTTTCTTTTTTGACCAGTCTATTGATTCTTAGAATTTTGCTAGAGCTCATGCCATTTGAGCTCTTGGCTCTTTCGACCTCGTCACAAATGCCATAAGAGCTTTGGATTTTATAACAGTCTGTGACACTAGTATTCATTGCAAACATTTGTTGTATTTTTTGGATTTGTTGGATTTTTTTTTTTTACTGAATGTTAATGAATTATGTAACAATATAATCATAGAACAAACAATTAATGGGGAAAACCTGAAAAGAATTTCGTACTAATCTGCGATTAGAAGACAATTGTCAGTGAGAATTGTCAAGTCTCAGGGACCAAGCGATGCTTGGTTCCCTTGTACTGTATTTGTTCCTTATCGATTTTTTATGCTGTCTTTAAGTGGATCCCCAATTAGTCAGGGGCGTAATTTGCTAGAGCCGGCGGGGGGGGGGGGGGTTCAACTGCCCATCCAAGACCTCGTTTTAAGTGTAAGTTGGTTAGACTGAGCTTTTGGCAAATACCAGGATTTGCTTCAAGCCAGTTTTATTTTATTAAATATTGTTCTCAGAATCATAACGGATTTTTCTTTTTTCAGGTAGCCAGAAAGAATATATCCGAGTCTTTATGTCCTTTGGAGATAGTTAACACTCTGATTCAGAACTCACACGAAAGTCGATGGCCTCCTGGTATACGTTCCGAAGAAGCTCGAGAAGCAAACCGGGATCAATTAACAGCCTATCGATATCGAAATTTATCTAAAAGCTTATCAATTGGTATTATAAT
This sequence comes from Artemia franciscana, assembly GCF_032884065.1. NCBI lineage: Eukaryota > Metazoa > Arthropoda > Branchiopoda > Anostraca > Artemiidae > Artemia > Artemia franciscana. Next base: position 31,219,212 of record NC_088869.1, on the reverse strand, counting down.
GGCAGTGGATAACACTCACATGGACGAAGACATGGTTATTAATCCTGGATTTTTAGTTCTTATACCCAATTTTTTGTACCTATCATGGTGATTTAGCGATTTCTGTGTAATTTTGAAAGTGAAGTAGAAAGTAACTTGTATTCCTGCTTTGTTATAGTTTAATGGTGTTTAAACAGTGTTTTTTATATTTAAAGAGGTTTTCCATTCTGCAAATCTCTTTACAAGCTTGTATTCATTTTATTAAACTTCTATATACAATTTTAATGAAAAAAACAGCACGACAATTTTTCTTTTTTATAAAAAGCCATTTACAGAACTTTGCTAAACTTAATGTAACTAAATGATAGCCTTTAGCTTCCTTCATGAGTTGACAACAATTAAAGTCCTTTCATAACACTTTCAAATATGTTTAACGTTAAAGAGATTGCCTGGTGTCTCAGACATCTCTCGTCCCTTTAGGTAATTAAATAAAAAAAAACTAATTTTTTTTAGCTGAAAGTAAGGAGCGACATTAAAACTTAAAACGAACAGAAATTACTCCGTATATAAAATGGTTTGTCCCCTCCGCAATGCCTCGCTCTTTACGCTAAAGCTTTTATTGTTTTAAAAAGCAGAATTGTGGCAAAGAGTCAAGTTTTTAATTGTTTTAAAAAGTAGAATTGTGACAAAGAATCAAACTTTAGCGTAAAGAGCGAGGGATTGCGGAGGGGACAAACCATTTTATATACGGAGTAATTTCTGTTCGTTTTAAGTTTTAATGTCGCTCCTTACTTTCAGCTAAAAAAATTAGTTTTTTTTTTAATTTCTGAACGTTTTTGAATTAATGCATGTTTGGTTTTGGCTCTCCACACATAAATTATTAAAATGAAATTTGTATATTAATTCTTTTTTGGCTAAATGGCTTTCTCTTAGTTTTGATCAGACGATTTTGAGAAATAAGGGGTGGAGAAGGAGGCCTAGTTGCCCTCCAATTTTTCGGTTGCTTAAAAAGGCAACTAGAACTTTTGATTTTTAACGAACGTTTTTATTAGTAAAAATTATACGTAGCTTATAAATTAGCAACTTACGTAACAAACTTTCATTATCTTATATTTTTATTATGTATACAAGGGGGTTTGTATCCTCGTTAATACCTCGCTCTTTACACTAAATCTTAAGTTTTGTCCTAATTCTTTAAGAATGACCCCTGAATCAGAAAGGCCGTAGAATAAATAGTTGAAATTACTAAAAATACTTTAGCATAAAGAGCGAGGCATTTATATCCTCCTAAATACCTCGCTCTTTATGCTAAAGCATTTTTAGAACCCCTCATATGCGTTATAATCTCTTCCTTTCATTGCTACTCCTTCCTTTCATTTGAAAAAACGTTTTCATGTTTATTTTTCATTGTTTTCTAATTGTAATGCTAGAAAATCATGCGCCCTTTTCCTTGAATTTTTCTTCCCCTATGACAGATTCCTCCAAGGAAAGATCCTCCAACATAGCCCCCTCCCCTCAGCCCCACCCCCCAAACAAAATAAAATCCCACTGAAAACGTCTGTACACTTCCCAATAACCATTACTATATGTAAACACTGGTCAAAGTTTGTAACTTGCAGCCCCTCCCCAAGGGATTGTAGGGGAGTGAATCATCCCCAAATACATAGTTATTATGGTTTTCGACTATGTTGAACAAAATGGCTATCTCAAAATTTTTATCCGTTGACATTGGGAAAACAATTAGCGTGGGAGGGGGCCTAGATGCCCTCCAATTTTTGTCACTTCAAAAGGGCGTTAGAACTTTTCATTTCCGTTAGAATGAGCCCTCTTGCGACATTCTAGGACCACTTGGTCGAAACGATGACCCTTGGGAAAAAAGAACAAACAAACAAATAAACACGCATCCGTGATTTGTCTTCTGGCAAAAAATACAAAATTCCACATTTTTGTCGATAGGAGCTTGAAACTTCTACAGTAGGGTTCTCTGATACGCTGAATCTGATGGTGTGATTTTCGTTAAGATTATATGACTTTTAGGGGGTGTTTCCCCCTATTTTCTTAAATAAGGCAAATTTTCTCAGGCTCGTAACTTTTGATGGGTATGACTAAACTTGATGAAACTTATATATTTAAAATCAGCATTAAAATACGATTCTTTTGGTGTAGCTATTAATATCAAAATTCAATTTTTTAGAGTTTTGGTTACTATTGAGCCTGGTCGCTCCTTACTACAGTTCGTTACCACGAACTGTTTGACCATAGAATCCGAAAAAGTCGGACCTGCCTCCGTACCTTTTTTGCTGCTTTTTTCCCATCGTCAAATTGATAAAATTCCTTTATATTTTAAATCACTTCTTTTTTTGTCCTTCCCCTCATTTAATAAATTTGTCTTTAATTAAGGGCTTCTTTTGCACTGCCCCTACTCATCAGTCAAGGATCACTAATGGAAAACGTCATATTTTTTTTCGCATTTTCTCCATTTTTCATATTTAGAAATAGTCAGTACTGCCCTACTTGTATTCTAGCTGTGAGCAGTTATGAAACCTCAGCGCTATGTATATAAACAAAAGACAAGAAAATCTCGAAAAAATAAAAAATCATTATTTTTATAATATGATTCTGTCAATTTTTAGAAACTAAAACACTGTTGTTACCTGCTATTCTTATTTCTAATGATTTAATCCCCAGAAAGTAATGCTATCTTTTTTATGTTTTGTTGCTGAAGTAGAATAAAACTGAATTTGGCGCAAAAAGGCTTTGATATCCTCAGACAAGCGATTTGACTCAGTATTAAGCCTTAATGCCATCTATTCAGCAAATAACAGAAAACCTTGAGAAAAAAAAGTAGATGCTTATTTGTTTTCTGATATTACTAGAGTAATTAAATTCACAATAAAACGTGAGATTTTATTAATAAACTGAATTTGTCGCAAAAATGCTTTGTTATCCTTGAACAAGTGATTTGACTCAGTTTTTAACCTCAGTGCCATCTATTCACCAAATAACAGAAAACCTTAAAAAATAAAAATAGATGCTTATTTGTTTTCTGATATTACTAGAGTAATTAAATTCACAATAAAACGTGACATTTTATAAATAGCAGAAATGTAGCACGGATTACATTTATTTATTTCAACAAAATTACAATTTAAATATTAGTCAACGAAATGGTATAGGAATTGGCCACTTTATTCAGTCTCCTTCCCTATAAACAACAAGAAGAACGACAGAGATATTTTGATAAGAAAGCAAAATGCAACTTCTAATGAATATTTCGACCCTATATCTAAGGACCGTCCTCAGTTTTGCTGAGGACGGTCCTTAGATATAGGGTCAAAATATTCATTTAAAGTTGCATTCCACTGTCTTATAATAAAAAATCTCTATTGTTCCACATCTTGTTAATGATGGAAAGGCAGTGTGGTCTTCGTCATTATTTATGTCCCTTCCTCCCCCCTCTCCAAAAATACCCTAGATCTACCCATGTTGTCCTTTTCTTGTGGCCGACCTGTATTGCGTTATACACATTATTTTCATTCATAGACGTTATTGCCAATACCCGAAGAATACCCTTAGCTTTTCTTGGAAGAATGGGAAAAAGCCAAAACGGCTATACCCTTTCAGGAGTCTTCTAGTGAAAGAAAGGACTGTTGGAAGGCCTATTTTGCCAATGAGCTATTTTTGAACCAGCTTTTTGCTGATGATATTTTGAATTCAAGCCGTTTGATTCCCGTTTTGACGAGGCTTCTCATGTTCTGAAAGATTTATAGGATAAATTCTTTCATTCATTGAAATGCTTCTTTCATTCGGATTCGATTCAATGTAACTAGAACCGAGTTTCTTGTTTTCAATCGTAAAGGAAGTCAACTCGGCCCAGATGTAAAACTAGGTAACTAGACAGTAAAAACCTCATTTAATATTTTGAATATATAGGATAAGGCTACCTATTTGTTTTGACGTTAAGTTGATGCGTACTCTCTTAATAGATAACGTGGTAATACCAGATTTCCTTGGTCTATGTGGTTATCACTTTTTATGGCAGTTGGTATTAACCAAGTGACATATAGCGATCGCAATTTCTGTCGGTCTGTCTGTCCCGGTTTTGCTACTTTAGGCACTTCCAGGTAAGCTAGGACGATGAAATTTGGCAGGCGTATCAGGGACCGGACCAGATTAAATTAGAAATAGTCTTTCCCGATTTGACTCTCTGGGAGGGAGTGGGGGGCCGGTTAATTCGGAAAAATAGATAAATGGAGTATTTTTAACTTACGAATGGGTAATGGGATCTTAATGAAATTTTATGTTTGGAAAGATATTGTGTCTCAGAGCTCTTATTTTAAATCCCGACCAGATCTGATGACATTGGGGGGAGTTGGAGGGGGGAACCAAAAATCTTTGAAAACGCTTAGAGTGGAGGGATCAGGATGAAACTTGCTGGGAAAAATAAGCAGAAGTCCTAGATACGTGATTGACATAACCGGAATGGATCTGCTCTGTTTAGGGGTTGGAGGGGGGGGGGTAATTCTAAAAAATTAGAAAAATAAGGTATTTTTAACTTACGAAGGAGTGATCGGATCATAATAAGATTTGAAGTTTGGAAGGATAGGGTGTCTCAGAGCTCTTATTTTAAATCCCGACCAGACCCAATTACCTTGGCGGGATTTAGGGGGGGGGACCTAAAATCTTGGAAAACACTTAGAGTGGAGGGATCGGGATGAAACTTGGTGGGAAAAATAAGCACAAGTCATCAGAAAAAAAGACAAATAAACAAGCACATTAAAAGTTAAGAAGATTCCTGAAAACAATTTTAAAAAGAAAAGAGAGATATATCAGCTAGAAAAGAATTCCAAAAAGGAGAAACAAAAGGAAAAGAGAAAACAGGAAAAATAAAAACAAAAGAGAGAGAGAGAGAAATTACTAAACTGAAAAGACCCGACGAAAAACGGCCTTTGCAGAAAGAAATAGAGGGACATCCGGAGGGATGGAGTTCCATAATAGAATTGATTGATATATAGGAGATCTCTGGGCTGCTGTGGATGATCGTTTTGGTAAAACAAATCGTCGAGAAGAACTACGTAAAAAAGAAGAGCAACTACCTGAGCCTGTCCGTGAAAAACATTGCAGCAGTGGTGGAAAGCAGTATGCTTTACCTAGAAAATCAGCATGCCCTAAATAAAGATTACTTTTACCTACGATACGATCCAGTGGAGCTATTCCAGTATCATTATAAAGATCAGAGTAAGGGTAAAGCCGAGGGAGAAGAAAAGTAGTCTTCACTGTCTTGGATGTGAAGGAAGATTAGTTTTGAGAGGAAGAATTAGCGAGAGTACTAAAAGGATTAAAAAATAATTAGGCCTCAGGTGCTGATAGTGTGATAAATGAGTTTCTTAAACATGGTGGCTCTGAGGTTAGAAATAAGCTACCGAAGATTATGAATATAATTTTTGAAAAAGGGGAAGTGTCGTAATTATCGAGGCATTAGTCGAGTCTCTGTAGGTGACAAATTACTTAGTAATATGGTACTTTTTAGACTGAGAGATGCTGTAGACGAAGTTTTAAAAGAAGAACAGTGCGGTTTTAGAAAAGGAAGAGGATGTGTCGATCAAGTATTCACTCTTAGGTTAATAATTGAGAAGTCCCTTCGTTGTCAAACACATTTGGTCCTCAGTTTTATCGATTATGAGCAAGCGTTTGATTCTGTTGATAGAAGAGCTTTAGCAAAGGTCTTATTCTTATACGGTATACCAGACAAATACATTAAAGTAATTTGTGCTATGTACAAGAATAATACTGCTGCGGTTAAGGTAGGAAATGAGGTTAGCAACTGGTTTTGTATCAAATAAGGAGTTAAGCAGGATTTCGTTCTGTCAGATTATGCTGATAATTTAAGCATATTAGATGAAAGTGAGAGCAAAATGAACAAATTCTTAGAGATTTTGCGAGTTCAGGGTGCTGGAATAGGTTTGAAAATTAATGTTAAGAAGACTAAGTCACTAAGGCTACGAATAAGTGAAGATGAAAAGGTGACGTTGGGTAACGAAAAGATTTATCAGGTGGGCAGCTTCACTTACCTTGGTAGTATTATTAGTAAAGACGGTGGGAGCAGTGGAGATGTTGAAAGTAGAATAGCACAGGCACAGGGCGTTTTTTTCACAGTTAAAAAAGGCTCGGCAGAATAGGAAGATAAGTCTGCACACCAAGATTGGAATATTGGAAGCTACAGTGATGACAGTGGTCAAATATGGCTTTGAAGCGTGGGCGCTTCGAAAAGCGGACAAAAATTTGCAATATGTTTTCCAGAGAAATTGCCTAAGGATTGTTCTGGGTACCCGGTTCACTGACCATATTTCAAACAGTAGGTTATACGAAAAATGTCACGGTTGACATGGAAAGCAGATCGTTTGGGGTGAGAGGATGTCATAAATAAAGATTTAAACGAAATGAAAACTTCCTGGGAAGGCATAAAGAGGGAAGCCTAGAATAGATTAGGTTGGAGGAGGAAAGTGCGTAGCTGTGTTGGCCTCAGGCAGCATGGTGCTGCAGTGACTTATTAGTTATAGTAGTAGTATTAGTAGTAGGTCAATCATATCAAAGGCCTTTGAAAAGTCAAGAAATAGACCAAGAACTATGATTTAATAATTTAAAAAACAATAGTTATTTACCTAAAATATTTGATTATTTTGATCATTGGTTTGATTATTAACAGTCTTCGACCAGTTTTAAAGACAAAGTTTTGTAGTGCCAGTTTTGCAGAGCAAAGTTTTCCAGTTTTACAGTACATGACTCCTCCACACCCACGAAGACTGTTACATAAGGGCCACCAAGAGATGGACAGAAAGGCACGATTTGAGCTCGAGAGAGATATGGAGGCATATTTTCCAAAAGTAATTTTTGCTTCTCCTGAACATTTTGGAAAATATCACTTAACGCCTTTAGTATTTCCACAGGCGAATTGTAATGCTATCTTTATGCTGTTTCTCTGCTCATCTAGTATATCCTTTGAATTTTATTGTAAATACTATGCGCGAATATTTACTTTTATCGATTTGATTTGGAATAGTCATCTGATTATGCAAGTTCGAATAATCTGAATCGAAAGACACTTAACATGTCTGCACTTATGAAGTTACAGGGACAGTGATGTATGTCCAGGTTAAAGGGTCCCAAAGTTACATAGACTCAACTTTTGCATAATCTGAATCTCAACAAGGTGTAAAACGCCCACCTTTCTACTAAAATGTGGAAGAGATTATTAAATGACCTACAAAATAGCCAGTTTCTGTAATCTAGACCTCTATCCTCGGTAATGCAGGAATATTCTCATTTTCAAAGACAAACTTCTGTAACCTTTCGGTTGTTCTTATTAAAATAGCTAGCTTGAAATCTAAATACTGGCTTGAAGCACTAAAAATGTTATTTCTTCTTTATTATTCCTGACAGCTGTGGAGTTTTGCGAAAAATATTTTCTTAGTTTCATGTAGATAACTTCGAGGACCACACTGCCTTTCCATGACGAAAAATATAACAGCAAAATAGGGATGAAGGCTTTTAATTGACAATGAAACAAATTAAAAAGAAAATAAAAATAAGAACAATAAATTATATTTAATTAGTTTATTGGGTATAAATTTTGTTTGTTTTTATTAATGTCTTTTAGTTTTACTGCTGATGATTGACACAGTTCATTCAATGCTCTCCTCGAGTTAACATCTCAGTATCGGAGAGCGCGCATTTTGACTTATTTTATGCTAATCTTGTGAACACCTGTGAATAGTTATTATGACAAGGAAAAAGAGACGTAATGATATGGAATCCACACGATTATCTGTGCAAGATTCAACAGCCGAAGGGACAATACGTGATTCGATTGATGCGCTGACCAGTTCGGTCCATCAGATTTTAGAAACAGTTAAAGCAACGCGGGAGGAGATACAAGGTTTGATATCTGAATTATCAGAAATCCGTTCAGACATTAGTGGTCTAACCTCCAAAGTGAACGATATTGAAATTGTAACTGCTACCCACTCAGATACAATAAGAAAGATTCAGGCAGAATTAAAAGATATAATAAAGAAAGAAACCCATGGATTAGGCCCTCTCACTGATAAGGTCCTCATATTAGAGATTTTGGAAAAGAAAGACAACATTATTGCTTGGAATTTAAAGGCTGCCTCAGTCCCGGAGGCCTCAACGAAAATGGAACTTTTGCTGGTAAACTTCTTACAACTAAAAATTAATTTGAAGTTAAAGAAGTACATGACAAATTTGTGAAAATACGACTCATGAACTCGGATGACAAATTCTCGGTACTTCAAGCGAATAAACAATTACGTGACCAGCCCTGGAAAAAAGACCTTGATAAAGCGACAAAATTTGATTACAATGGAGTTTTCTTCAGTGATGATGTTAGTAAAACCTGCAGGGAGATTCGCGCTACGCTGAATCAAAAAAAGAAAGAAATGAAGGATAAAGGTTTTGTTGCATGGATCCCACCCACGGTACCACCCACATTATGCTACATAGACCAAGACGGAGTGAAACAAAAAAAGAAGTGGTATAACGTCCCACCAGTCGAATAAATTGTGTTATTTTTTTTATTTATTTTTTTGTCATTATTAGTGATTTGTTAGGATTTGTTCATAACAGTCATTATATAAATGCGCAAATATGTGTTGGTGTGCGCACATTGTTGCCAAAATGTGCGTGTTCTCTGTTGAATGAGAAAGAATGAACATACTTCCAACAAAACGCGATGGATTTCTCCGACGTATGCGGTTGTTATATGTGCTTAGCTTTCTTTTTTGAGTGGTCTTTTGTTAAATTGTTGATTAACTGGAGTGAGGCTTTTTTGTTGATTTATGATATTGAGTTTACATAATTTACCTGATCTTGCAAGCAGAACTAAACTGTTAGAGGAAAATCTTTTTAATATACTGGAATGCTTGAAGGATGTGGAGGATGATGAAGCAGTAATTTTGGAAGATAGCCCGAAAAACAAATATTCATTTATGGATGATTCTATCCCCACATGCAGTAATGTACGTTTTTCTAGTTTTAACTGCAGAGGTTTACTTAATAGCATTGAGTTCATAAATGACATAATTAATACAAATTAAATTGAAGCTTTAGCGGTAAACGAAACTTTCTTAAATGATATGAACATTAATGATGTAAAGTTTTTCGATTATGATTTGTTCATGAGAGTAGAAAACACCATCAGCATGGTGAATTAGGATTTATCATAAGAAAAGAGTTGAAATCGAAAATAAGACGAGACTTAATGATTTGGAATGTAGAAATGATTTTTGAAACCTGTATTTTGGAATGTAAAGTTAATAAAAAATCAACAATCATGATATCTTTATATCTTCCAGAGGCATAGATCAATTTTTGATGCAATTTGAAATTCTATTAAATAAAATATCACAGATGAATAAGCAAATATTTATTTTTGTTGATTTCAACCTAGACCTAATGAAAATTCAAGCAAAGCAACATGATTCGAAGATAAGAGAATTTTTAGAACTAATGCTTTGTCAAGGACTGCTCCCATCATGTCTGATTCCAACTCGAATAGATGATAATGGAGCAACATTAATTGATAATATTTTTTCTAATAGTATTTGTTTTTCAACTTTTATCATATTGAACGATATTTCAGATCACGGTGTGATAATTTCTGAATTTAATTTGGCTAGATCTAAAAAAACAAACGTAATGAAAAAACAGGTCGTATAATAAATGATGAATCAATTGCGCGTTTAATTATTAAGCTAGGAGATATAGATTGGAAGGAAGTAGTCAGTACTGAGGATGGAAACAAGGCATTGGAAATGTTTTATAAATCATTTAATGATGTTTATAATGATATATGTCCGAAAGTTAAAAGGAAAACACCCAAGTCAATGCCACAAAAACCATGGATATCCCCGAGGCTGTTAATATGTATTAATGAAAAAAATAGACTATACAAAATTAAATGCAACTATCCGTCTGATGAATACATCCAGAAATTCAAATTGTACAAAAACACTCTGACTAAAACTTTGAGAGAAAGTGAAAGAAATTATTATGAGAATGAAATATCTTCAGCTGCGTCCCAGCAGAAAATGTGGGAAATCTTGCGTGATAAATTAAATAAAAATAAACAAAGAGCAATACCGACTTTTCTTAATAATGGAAATGACGCTAATAAATCAACTGAAAAAAAGGATATTGCAGAATTATTTGCTAAGCATTTCAGTAAAATTGGTGAAGAATTGGTTAGGGATCTTTTGGATAAGTCATCAGATTATACACGGTTTTTGCCCCAAAACGAAGATAAATCATTGTATATGCTACCAGTATCATTTGATGAATACCAAAAAGCTATTAGTGATTTAAAGAGAGGAAATTTGGCTTCAGTAGATGATATATTGACAAATCTTTTAAAGAAAATATCAGGAGTAATATATGAACCTCTTGCTTATGTTATAAATAAGAGAATAAAAAATTGTGTCTTCCCTGATCTTCTGAAAAAGGCTAAAATAATCCCTATATTTAAAAAAGGGGAGGCTCAAGATCCCAATAATTACCGTCCAATTGTACTCCTTTTCCCACTGGCTAAAGCTTTTGAAAAAAAAATAATGAAATATAGACTTACATCATTTCTGGAAAAGATAAATTTTTTTTCGAAGTTCCAGTTTGGTTTTTTAAAAGAAAGATCGACAGAAGATGCTGTCGCCGCAACACATATTTTCATTAATGATGCTTTAGATGATGATTGTTTAGCAGCTACATTGTTTTTTGATATTAAGAAAGCTTTCGACACTTTAAATCACAAACTTCTATTTAAATACTTGAAAATACGGAATAAGAGGAGTACTTTTAAAATTAATCAAATCATATTTGCACAATCGAAGGTTTGTGGTAGATATTGATGGTGAATATTCGTCTGAGACATCGAATAATAATATCGGTGTACCGCAAGGTTCAATTTTAGGATCTCTATTATTTTTAATATATATAAATGATCTCCCTAAATCTACTCCTGAAAATGCATTAACAATAATGTTTGCGGATGATACTGCAGTAAGTTTAAAAGCACCAACATTAGATGCACTGAAAGAAAAACTGATTGAAGTTGCAAAATCCATCACATATTGGTTCCAAATTAAAAGAACTTGTCCCTAATTTTGTTAAAACAGAATGCATTTTTTATGGAAGATCAAATCAAAAGTTGAAAAATATTTCGCTGAATGAAATTACCATTGATACTATTCATGAAATAAAAAGAGTATACACAGCAAAATATTTAGGTATCGTTTTTGACCCTACCATCAATTTTAAAACACATATTTCGTTGTTGAGACTAAAATTATCAAGATATATAGGTTTGCTCCACCGACTAAAATTTTTATTCTCATATAAGGTTCTAAGAATCCTATATTTTTGCCTAATTGATGCACAAATCCAATATTGCTCAGCTATATTTTTGCTGACTTTTAAATCACATATTAATCCACTACAAACCCTGCAAAACAAAGCTATTCGAATACATTTTTACAACACCCAAAGAGTACAGTTATCCACTCTGAAACACGCACTTCTTACCTGTTTCTAGACATAATGACTCTTACACAGAAATCTCATCTCCTGTTATCTAGTTGGTTTTTTAAGATTCAACATGTACATAATTTCTTTTTTGACCAGAATTTACTGTACAAACATCAAAATTCACTGATAACTAGATGTGTTAACCCGTACAAACTACCTCTGGTGAAAAATGAAAGATCCCGTTTCAACCTCCGGTATATGATCCCATCAATAGCCAACAAATATTCATTAAATAAATTTGTTGAGTTACCAAAAGGATCTTTCAAGAGACGATTAAAAAGTTGTATAATGGAATCTGCTTGCAGGAACGGTTGGTAATTTTTTTTATTTTTTATTTTATTTTGGCCTCACTCCACTTACTCCACCTTAAATACTCTCATTAAAGATAATGTTTTTTTTTATCGATGAAATAGTGGTTCATTTTTTGTTTGTTCTGTATCAATGAGGATTTTTAAATTTTGTTTATATTTCTTGCCCAGTAGTCAAGCTTGTCTCTCCATTTGGGCAAGTTGAAGATTTTGATGAATATGAATTTTCGAATAAATGAATCTAAATCTGAATCTGTATAAAAATGTGTCCGAAATATCCAGATACAAAATTTTTTGTTTGTTTCACTGTCAATTAAAGGGTTTCATCCCTATTTTGAACTGTTATATTCTCAGTTTCATGGTTTCCTCAACAATTAAGTTTTGAATCTTAAAATCAATGTTTTCCAGCATACAAAGCACTGTCGGGAGGAAAAAAAAACAAAGACTAAGGCAGGAAAGTCACTACAAAAAGCAATATTTTACCGCGCAAAAGAAATAACACTGTTTTTATCAGAGCACTGAATCAATTAGTGTAAACTGGTTTACAGGTTAACTTAGAAAAAGCAATAATGATGTTAAATTTTCTTAAAAAGCCTTAAGTTTATATATTGTTTTTTAAATTTTGTGACTTTATTATCGTTAAAATTACAATGTATAACTCGATATATAACACGAATCATCTTGATTTTATAAGCCAGGTGAGGCGGAAGAGTGAGGCCTGGCCCTGGTCCTATATTTATAATTTGATCAATTTGAATTTGAAAAAAACTAGGTTACGGAGTTACGCGCCGTCTGCTAAGTTGAGTGAAAAAAATGATTTTCTTTAGTAGTAAGGATATTGCTCCAGCTTTTAATTTGGTTATTTACTCCCAGGTGTTTCTGAATCTTTGGAAAACCAGTATTGACCCGTATGTTGTTGCAGTTTAGTTATTTTGTTACTTTCATAGCTGAATATGATTTACAGACTGTCGTGCAAAAAGTGGGGTAGCATAGTAGCAATGCTACTTGACACTTTTCATGATCGATTGAAATTTTTTTGACAGATTTTGTCTGAAAATACCATTTTTACAAATACAAATACTTTTTAATCAAAGAAATGCTGTCAAAACACAAGTTGTGCTACTAAAGTCTCGGCAGCTTTTGGAATTCTGTTGAATTCTGCTACTGGCAGCTTGGAACCTTTTCCATTCACTCTTTAAATTGGAGAACTTACAAACTAAGTCGTAATTGGTTCAATTCATTAAAAGCTACT